>NC_084596.1:1331837-1521837 GCF_033807715.1 Cololabis saira | reverse complement strand
ACCGTGGCAACGCTAGATGCCAAAGAGCAAAAAAAAAAGGGCGGAAATTTGGACGCTTATTGCTCGGCTGAACTTTATCGTAGAGACATCGTTCAAATTTACAAACACTCGGCCCAATTGGCACTAAAGTATGGAGGAATTTTAGTGCCAAAATTAAATAAATACATCAGTAATTAATTAAAATGGGAATTAAACATTTTCTTAATGTATTACATGTGTCATTAATTAATTAAAATGGGAATTAAATATGTCATTCATTCATTAAAATACAATTAATTTAAAGTAAAAATATATATTTAATTAGTTCCAGTGTTTCCTCTAGGAATGTTTTCAGCAGTGGGGGCTTCCTGGGGGGGGGGGGGCGGGGGGGGCGGCGGCCGTGTAAATGTACGGCGTACACAAATAACCACTAGACAGCAAATGTAACTTTCAAAACCTATTTATTGGCTTTTATCCCTGAACTTTTGAAGAACAATCCCTGAACAAAAAATAAATGTTACTTCAACTTCAACTCTAACCAGTTGAAAATGTAAAAAATAAATAAAAACAATAACATGTAAACATCAGCTAGATGAGGCTGTGTAGACTCAATGCCGCGTTCCATTTGTCCTCGGAAGTCGGAATTTCCCAGTTCCCAGTCGGAATTTTCAACTGGAATGCCCCTCGAAGTGGGATTTCCTACTGGGAAAGTGGGAGAAGCTTCACCACCCCCGAGTTACCATTCCAAGATGGCTGCCATTCCTAGTTCCCAGTTCCGATTTCTGAGGTAAATGGAACGCGGCAAAAGTTTGCACCCAGGCTCAGAGCACTTAATTTTCCTTGGCTTTTTAAAGAAGAGCTCTAAAGGCTGAAATATGCTTCTGCGTCACACACACGCAGAGCACACGGCGCAGTCGTGACGCCGTCACGAATCGTTCAGAGTTCTCCGTCTCTCCATTTGGTCGCGGTGCAGTACCCCCCGGGGCCACTAGTTAGCGATCTTTTTCTGAATGGTTTATCCGACTTTTTCCGGTCACAGTAAATCAAAGAAATAAGGACAACTATTGTGCAAAAAACAAAAACAAAAAAAATCACACATAAACGAAGAAAAAAGCCCTGGAAGTTCACTACTGCTTCAAACCGGAAACCGGAAATGCTTCGCTTTCAAACGAACCAATCACAGCCCTCTCGGTCTGCGTGTGGACGGCGTCTCCTCGACGCGTAGTTACAATTTTCGGTAGGTGCACGTCAGTGACGGCGCATGTGACGGCGTGTCCTCTGCGTGTACAAAAACCACACGCCGTAGGCACGGCGTCGTTTTGACGCAGAAGCATAATTCAGCCTTAAGGCTCAGTTGTAGGGAAATTCTCCCAGAGGTGGCCCATTGATGCTTAGCAGCACACATGCTGCAAGATGATCCCCCTCACGGGTAATTAACTCCAATAGGATCCCCCAAACACCCCAAACACCCCACTCCCTCCCTCCCCTCCCCTCCCCCCGCCGTTGCGCTCATCATCACACAGGCCGTGCTTGTGAAGGTGGAGAGATGCGGCGACGAAATTTTTTTTTTTTTTTTTTTTTTTAATGAAATAAAATTTTCAGGCGTGGCGGCCACCACTGCTGAATGAATGTAGAGGAAACACTGAGTTCAGTATTTAATTAATTATTTCAGCATTTAATTAATTAATGACACATTTGACTAATTAAGGACACATTTAATTAATTAATTACATATTTAATTCCAATTTTAATTAATGACACATTTAGTTAATTGACACATTTAATTAATTAATTAATGATGTATTTATTTAATTTTGGCACAGAAAATCCTCCACACTAAAGGACCGTACAACCTCGTTATGCTACTTATTACGGTTTTTGAGATATTCAACTTTCAATTAAAAAAAAAAAGTTTTTTATTTTGGAGGCTTGTTGCTAGGCAACGGTTTATCGTACAGACATCATTACAACATTCACAAACCCGGGACGTGTTGTACTGCAATATATTTTAGTCTCATCATGCTAGCTATTACGCTTTTTTAGATATTCAACTAAACGTCCAAAATGTAATAACTTTTTCATTTAATTTTGTAATAAACTGCCACATTTTGTAATAAATTTTGCCGCATTATGTAATAAGTTATTACATTTTGAGAAGATTATTATAAAATGCACTTGCAACTTTTTCATTTTCTAGAAAATGTAATAACATGGTGCATTATGTAATAACAATTCTAAACATAGTCTATTTGTTTGTTATTGGCCGATATAATTCCAAACTTCAAATAGGAAACTAAAGTTATATTTGGAGTTTTATACATAGATTTATTGGGCTACAAAGCTCTAAGGCAGGGGTCAGCAACCCGCGGCTCCAGAGCCACTAGGGCGGCTCTTTAGCGCCGCCCTAGTGGCTCCTGGAGCTTTTTCAAAAATGTTTGACCTTTTTTTTTTCATTTCGACTTTTTTCTCGACATTTCAACTTTTCAATTATTCTAATTTTCAAGCTAACGGAAATTCGGACGCTTGTTGCTCGGCAACACGATATCACAGAGACATCCATCCAACGTTAAAAGACTCGGGACGATGTGGACGACGACATACTGAGGTCTCCTTAGGCTGTTGTTTACAACAGCTTACCGACGGGCGTTTCTTTTCTCAGTCAAAAGTGTTACCGTGGCATCATCACTCCCGATACCAATCCGATACACCAGGTCCCAAGTCCATACAATTTCTGATTCGATATCGATATTCTAGTTACAATACTTTGGCAAAGGAAGGGATTCTCAAAAATCTAAGGGTTGGTGGAGGGAGCGACGCCCAGGACTGACTTAGGTCGGAGACCTGGGGGAGAAAACGGGGAAGGAATCAGGATTAAAAAAAATTATTATTATTATTTTTTTTTTAAATCGATACTTGGATTTATGTATGGATAATGGTTCCTACACATGTATATCGATCCCTAGCGTCCATGTCCGTCCGTCGGTGCTGACGTGGTTGTCTCCGTCCTGCAGGTGAAGGCCCAGCCCGAGCTGAGGAAGACTCCGGTGTCCGAGGCGAAGAAGACGCCGGTGACCCAGACCCAGACCAGCTGCTCCTCCCAGTTCATCCCCATCCACCACCCGGGGGCGTTCCCGCCGCTGCCCAGCCGACCCGGTGGGTTTCAATACATCAATACATCAATCAATGAATTATAATAACACCCGGGGGCGTTCCCGCCGCTGCCCAGCCGACCCGGTGGGTTTCAATACATCAATACATCAATCAATGAATTATAATAACACCCGGGGGCGTTCCCGCCGCTGCCCTCAGCAAGTCCCATCCTCAGGAGACATTGCTACTGGTTTTCATTTCTTTTTATTTTTTTTATTTTTTATATCTTTTTATTTCACAATAATTTCACATTTTCTATGGAGGATTTTTTGTGGCAAAATTTAAATAAATACATAATTAATTAATGAATTAAATGTATCATTAATAAAATGGTTAAATGTGTCATTAATTAATTCAAATTGGAATGAAATGTAATTAATTAATTAAATGTGTCATTAATTAAAATTGGATGGAAATGTCAATTAATTAAATAAGTCATTAATTAAATGCTGAAATAATTAATGACATACTGAAATAATTAAATATATATTTTGACTTGAAATGAATTGTATTTTAATTAAATAATGACATATTTAATTCAAATTTTAATTAATTAATGACACATTTAATTAATGACATTTCATTCCCATTTTATTTAATCAATGACACATTTAATTAAGGATATATTTAATTCCCATTCAAAACTTCGCCGTATAACTAGTCCCGCAGCTTTGAGAAAACGCGAAAAGTAAAAATGTAGAAACGTGCGCCTTAAGCGGGAATCATGTGCTATGACTTTTATTAGCGATTGGTGTGCACGTTTTTGCGCAACGTGCTAAAACGTGCGCTTTTAGCGCCATCCGGAACGCATTGGGAGAAGTTTGGGGCCTCACCACTCGCACACCGTTACTCGAACAATTCTGAACCGATTTAGAAAGTTGTAGCCCCTGAATTTAACTACAGTCCTGTGGATTTTCAGAGCGATGGCACAAATAGTTTTTGCACGAAGTGCAAAAACATTTCCAAATTTCCAAACTAATGGGGAGATTTTCCCATGTAACCTCCCAAGGAGGTTCGAAAAAAAACAAAATTCCCCTTTTTTCTGAGTCACGTATCTTTCTCATACTTGCACGTAGAAATGTCATTCAAACTTCAAAACGGAGGAAAACTTCTCTTCTCTTTCCAAACCTGAAACTATTTTTTCCTAAAATGTACACTTTTCAAGATATGAGCGCTCAAGCGAGGACTGGAAATCACTTTTTTGTCAAATCTAGAGTGGAGCTCTAATTTTCCAGAGTGGCAGAGACAGTAAAAAAATGACCTTAATTTTTATTTGTAACTCGAGCTCACGGCCAAACCGTGAAAGCTGGACAGATAACTTTTGGTCAGAATGTAGACATAGATGTTGGGATTCATAAAATGTGACTTTGACAGGCGGGGTGTGCACAAAATTTAAACTGGGGGGGATAAAGCTGCACCAACTCCTGCCTCAGTCCCCATTGACTGTAATGTAATTAAAAGTTTTCTTCAAAAAAATCTCACTTTGTTTTCGAACTGCCGTTACTAACACATTTTAAGGAATATCTGAATAAAATTAAGATTGTCAGAATCTGCCAGGTTCTGTGTCTCTCACAATGTCTTTGTTTTTCTGGTAGGAGCTACGGTTTTCTCACAAATCGGAGTTATTTGAGAACTTGTCCTGCTGGGAACCGGTTCATGGGATATATATGTATATTATTATTATTATACATATAAATATTTACATTTGTATATTATATATACAAATTAGCCCTGCCCCTTCTTCTGATTGGTTGATATGTTATAGTCCAATATCTTTTGAATGGCTTGACATACAGAGTCATGGGTGGTGTCATTGGACTCTGTATTGAGTCCTTGACCTTCATTGGTGCAAATTAGCCCCGCCCCTTCTTCTGATTGGCCGATATGTGAGTCCTTCACCTTTATTGCTTGCAAATTGCAAATGTACACAAATGTGCAGCAGCCCGCCGTGGCACTCTCCAAATTTCTGCGAGGAAATTGTCTAGTTAGTTAATGATGTATTTATTTAATTTTGGTTCTAAAAATCCTCCACTCTGCAGGTTTCCCTCCTCACTCGGCCTACGTCCTCCCCCCCCCGGTGGCCTTCCCGGGCCTGCAGGTGACCCCGGGGCTCCAGGTGACCCCCGGGTTCTCCTTCCCCCCCGGGGGGGTGTCGGTGCCGGGGCCGTTCCTGCAGACGGGGGTCCACGCCCCGGCGGGGGCTCCAGGGGTCCAGGGGGGGAAACAGCCGTCCCACATCCCCTACAGCCAGCAGAGGCCGTCGGGGCCCCCGGGGGGGCCGGGGACCCCGGGCCAGGGGCCCCCCATGGGCCAGCAGAACTCCCAGCAGGCCTTGCAGCTGCAGGTCCAGGCCATGACGCAGCAGCAGTCGCCCACCAAGCCCGGCCAGCAGGGGGCGATGATGGGGAAGAGCCCGCCGCACCACCCGGGACTCACGCAGGTATAAAATGAATAAAACAAAATAAATCATCCGTAAATACAGCCCGAACCGCAATGTGCACCCATGCATGTCATACATCGTTGGATGCGTCTCCAACTTGCCTTGATGGGCATTACTTTTCTCAGTCAAAAGTGTCACCGTGGCAACGCTACACGCCAAAAAGCAAAAAAAAAAAAGTCTCATCATGCTAGCTATTACGCTTTTTGAGATATTCAACTAAACGTCCAAAATGTAATAACTTTTTCATTTCATTTTGTAATAAACTGCCACATTTTGTAATAAATTTTGCCGCATTATGTCTTTTTCAAAAATGTTTGTCTCGACATTTCAACTTTTTTCTCGACATTTCAACTTTTTTCTCGACATTTCAACTTTTTTCTCGACATTTCGACTTGTTTCTCAAAATTGTACTTCAACATTCATCTCGTGTTTTTGGTCCAATATGGATCTAAAACATTTTGGGTTGCCGACCCCTGATCTAAAGGAAATGGCATAATAACAACAAAAGTCACTCTTGTATAAATTAATTGTTAAACAAACAACAATAATAGGTTTTATTACATAATGCACCATGTTATTACATTTCCTAGGAAATAAAAAAGTTGCAAGTGGATTTTATAATAATCTTCTCAAAATGCAATAACTTATTACATAATGTGGCAAAATGTATTTCAAAATAGGGCAGTTTATTACAAAATGAAATGAAAAAGTTATTACATTTTGGACGTTCATTACAAAACGCACCGTTCAACACACCTGAACAAGCGTTTCCTTCCCGTGTGCCCTTGAGCAGTACATGCAGGTGCCGGAGCAGCCAGGCCAGATGTGGAGCCAGCAGAACCAGCCGGGCCTGCAGAGCCTCCTGAAGCAGCAGCAGAACTTCTTCCTGGACCCGCTGAAGATGAAGTTCCCCCCCGAGCCGGTGCCCATGCAGGACTTCCCCTGGGACTCGTCCTACCGCATGGGGGACGGCCTGGCCCTGATGGCCGAGAGGATGAAGAGACCTGCAGGATCTGGTCTGTGTGGAGACCCGGAGGGCCCGGCCGGGCCCCGCGGACCCCCCTTTGAGGTCAGAGCCCGGGGTTTCCCCAGGGGTTTCCCCCCGTCCTCCCTACGCTCCTCCCTCTCTCTGCTGCTTCTCTATGGAGCTACATTTGTCTTAATTATTCAATCAAAAAATATATTTTCAATTTTAAAAAAATGCACTTCAATCAAAAGAAAAATGTCAATCAAAGAAATAAAGTGTTTGAATGCAAATAAATATTTGAGACTCAAAAAAATGCATTTGAACACAGTTTTTCTTTGTATGGAAACGTTTTCTTTGATAGAAGTGAAGGTTTTTGTTTGAAGCAACTTTTTTGATTTAAGTAGTTGTTGTTTTGTGTTTGGGCCGTATTATTATGGGATGGACATTTGTGTCTTTAACATTTAATCAAAAAGAAGTTGCTTCAAAAAGAAAAAATATTTTCAATAAAAAAAAATCACCTCAATAAAAAAAACTTTTTCAATCAAAGAAAAAAGTTTACTTTCCTGATTTTGTTCAATGACTGTTTATTTTTATTCTTTTTTGTTTTGTGTAATAGTTTTTTTTTTTATGCTCGAAATAAAGATTTAAATCAATCAAAAAAAGTGTTTGAATGCAAAACAATATTTGAGACCCAAAAAATTGTATTTAAACACTTTTTCTTTTGGATTGAAAATATTTTTTTCGATTTGAAGTGAGTTTTTTTTATTAAAGTGAAAAAGGTCTTTTTTTGATGGGGAAGCTCCGCCCACTGCGGGATGTTTGCGTCAAAATGATTCAACCAAAAAAAAAGACTTCAAAACTTTTTTCACTTCAATCAAAAAAAAATCACTTCAAATCGAAAAAATATTTTAAATCCAAAAAAAGTGTTTAAATGCAATTTTTTGGGTCTCAAATATTTATTCATTCAAACACTTTTTTTTGATTGATTGAAATCTTTATTTCGAGCATAAAAAAAACAATTACACAAAACAAAAAAGAATAAAAATCAACAGTCATTAAACAAAATCAAAGGGAAATAAACAAAGGAGTAGGAGGAAGTAAAAAAACAAGAAAAAAAACAAAACAAAAAAGTTTTTTTATTGAAGTGATTTTTTTTTTTTTTATTGAAAATATTTTTTTCTTTTTGAAGCAACTTCTTTTTTATTAAATGATAAAGACACAAATGTCCATCCCATAATAATAACGGCCCAAACACAAGACAACAACTAGTTAAATCAAAAAAGTTGCTTCAAACAAAAACCTTCACTTCTATCAAAGAAAACGTTTCCAATCAAAGAAAAACTGTGTTCAAGTGCAGTTCTTTGAGTCTCAAATATTTATTTGCATTCAAACACTTTATTTTCTTTGATTGAAAATTTTTCTTTTGATTGAAGTGAAATTTTTTTAAATTGAAAATATATTTTTTGATTGAAGCGATCTTTTTTTTGCTTGAATAATTCAGACATAAATCTACCTCCATACTTTTCCTGCTTCTCTGGTTTATTTTCCACCTTGTAGATGTTTGTGCCGCCGTCACGCCGGCGACCGAAGCTGCACCTGAAACCGCATCCTTTTATCTGCAATCATATATAAATGTGTTTTGGTTAGTGATGCACCGATTGTTCGGTAACCGAAATTGTTCGGTGGAAAATGGCAAAAAAATACTTTTGGTGTTCGGTGGAATAAGTGGGAAAAAAACCAAACAATTAATAACGGCGTTGCAATAAAAGGAAATAGACTGGCTGCTCCGTAACTGTTGCACCACAAACATAAATCATTGACCAACCAAAATGTAACCCCATAAGAATTTTACCAACATTCACCAGGAGGTGGAACCAAAACAACATAATGCTGGAAATTAAAAAATGTTCATTTTTTTATGTTCAATAAATATTTTCTACCTTGTAATTTTGTAAAAGATGTTTTTCTTTGAAAAGCCTAAATCAAATGTATTTGATTTATGCAATGGTGAAAAAATTGGCAAAATAAATGAAAAACTACGAAGAACCATGTTCAGTATTGTTCGGTATTCGGTGTTTATTATCATTTTAGGTTTCGGTTTTGGCCACAAATTTTCATTTCGGTGCATCACTAGTATTTTTATGTCTCAGAGAGAGCAGGGAGTGAAGGATCATGGGTAGTGGATGTGGCTCTTTGCAGAAACACAGAGGTTGTGACTCTGGCGGGGTCAAAGGTCAAAGGTCAAAGGTCAGGCTTTGTAGCTGTCGCTGTGACTTTTCCTTCCTCCTGTTTACTGGCTGGCCTTCTTCTTTCTTCTTCTCTTCTTCTTGTGTTTCCTGTTTCCTCTCTGGCTCCGTCTCTCAGCAGGACACCAAGAGCTTGCCTCTGCTGCCCCCCGACCTGCTCAAAACTCTCGCAGACTTTGAGGAGGAGGAGGAGCTGGTGTTTGCTAAACCTCCTGATTTCTTCCAGGCCTTGGCCGGCCCCCTTAGCTCCGCCCCGGGACCAAATATGTTTGTATGTAGCCGACCCTCGTCACACTGCTTCATAATGACTCTTTATTCAGTCACATCACACGACAAACATTATCAACACAAACTTTATCTAAAAAAATAGTGACTGAAAAGGGCACAGGCAGAAACATAGTGCTTATTTTAAAGCCTGTCCTACTATAGAGGATTTTTAGAGCCAAAATTAAATAAATAAATACATCATTAATTAATTAAAATGGGAATTAAATAATTAATTAATTAAAATACATACCGTATTGGCCCGAATATAAGACAGTGTTTTTTGCATTGAAAAAAGACTGAAAAAGTGTGGTTCGTCTTACAATTTTGACTTTTTTCTCGAAATTTCTACTTTTTTCTCGAAATTTCTACTTTTTTCTCGAAATTTTGACTTTTTTCTTGACATTTTGACTTTTTTCTCGCGATTGTACTTCAACATTAATCTCAACATTTCTACTTTTTTCTCGACATTTCGACTTTTTTCACGAAATTTCGACTTTTTTCTAGAAATTTCTACTTTTTTCTCGACATTTTGACTTTTTTCACTTTTTTTTTTTTTTAATGGGAATTAAATAATGAATTAATTAAAATACATACCGTATTGGCCCGAATATAAGACGGTGTTTTTTGCATTGAAAAAAGACTGAAAAATTGTGGTTCGTCTTACATTCGGGGTCTAGACGTTATACCCATTCACACCGCTAGATGGCGCCAGATATCTTTAAAGCGAATGCTGAACTTAACTCCCCAGGCAAAAGCCAACCCCTGGCACGAAGAAGCAAAGTAAAAACAGCGGTAAAAAAGAAAAGAGAAGAAAATAAAAGAAGAGATAACAGAAAATGGAGAAACGTAGCGACAATCTGGAGAAAAGCTGGTTGAAGATCGGCCAGTTATGATGCAAACTTCAACATGATGGTTTGAATGAGGCAAAATAACAGGCTTTTTCTCTCAAATATATTGTTATAATCATTTGTTTCAGATGTACTGTAATTATTTTCTGTATAAAAATAGAATTTGGTGTACAAAAAGACTTTTCAAACTTGAGTCTTGAAAAAGAGGGTCGTCTTATAATCAGGGTCGTCTTATAATCGGGCCATTACGGTACATACATTTTATATTTAATTAAATATATATTAAATATATATTTAATTATTTCAGTTTTTAATTATTTCAGCATTTAATTAATTAATGACACATTTCATTAATTAATGACACATTTCATTCCAATTTAAATTAATTAATGACACATTTCATTAATTCATTATGTATTTATTTATTTAATTTTGGCACAAAAAATCCTCCAGAATCTTGTCTGCAAAGAGATGTCAAAGTAAAAGTAGGAGTTAGTGTTTTACTTTGACCCCCGGAGGACTAGCCCAACAGTTAGCTGCTTCTCCTGGTCGTTGGTTCCTGGATCGGAATCTGTCTTATAAAGTAATCTAATGTAATCTTCCTCTCTGCAGCTGCCCAACCAGAGCAGGATGGAGCCCAGGATGGAGCCCAGGATGGAGCCCAGGATGGACACCAGGATGGACACCAGGATGGACAGCTGCCCCGACGTGGGCCAGTCCTCGAACCTGCTGCCCATCCCGGGCTTCCCCATGCAGGTCTGGACCTCAGCAGAACTCCTCTCACTCCTCCAGACACTTTACGGCTCTTTGCCCGGTGTCATGCAGCCTTTGCGACTGGAATCGAACCTGCGTCGCTCTACAGAGGAAGGTTTACATAAGTCGCCTGCTCAACCCGTCGAGCTATACGGGCGCTAGCGCTCGTGTTGAAAAAATCCACCCTCAAAATGGCAGGGAAAAAATGCAAGTCATCATGGCAGGCCGTGGTATACGCTTGTTATATCAGGACAGGCCGTGGTATACGCTCGTTATATCAGGACAGGCCGTGGTATACGCTCGTTATATCAGGACAGGCCGTGGTATACGCTCGTTTTATCAGGACAGGCCGTGGTATACGCTCATTATACCAGGACAGGCCGTGGTATACGCTCATTATATCAGGACAGGCCGTGATATACACTCGTTATATCAGGACAGGCCGTGGTATACGCTCGTTATATCAGGACAGGCCATGGTATACGCTCGTTATATCAGGACAGGCCGTGGTATACGCTCGTTTTATCAGGACAGGCCGTGGTATACGCTCATTATACCAGGACAGGCCGTGGTATACGCTCATTATATCAGGACAGGCCGTGATATACACTCGTTATATCAGGACAGGCCGTGGTATACGCTCGTTATATCAGGACAGGCCATGGTATACGCTCGTTATATCAGGACAGGCCGTGGTATACGCTTGTTTTATCAGGACAGGCCGTGGTATACGCTCGTTATATCAGGACAGGCCGTGATATACACTCGTTATATCAGGACAGGCCGTGGTATACGCTCGTTATATCAGGACAGGCCATGGTATACGCTCGTTATATCAGGACAGGCCGTGGTATACGCTTGTTTTATCAGGACAGGCCGTGGTATACGCTCGTTATATCAGGACAGGCCGTGGTATACGCTCATTATATCAGGACAAGCCGTCGTATACGCTCATTATACCAGGACAGGCCGTGGTATACGCTCGTTATATCAGGACAGGCCGTGGTGTACGCTCGTTATATCAGGACAGGCCGTGGTATACGCTCGTTTTATCAGGACAGGCCGTGGTATACGCTCGTTATATCAGGACAGGTCGTGGTATACGCTCATTATATCAGGACAGGCCGTGGTATACGCTCGTTATATCAGGACAGGCCGTGGTATACGCTCATTATATCAGGACAGGCCGTGGTATACGCTCGTTATATCAGGACAGGCCGTGGTATACGCTCGTTATATCAGGACAGGCCGTGGTATACGCTCATTATATCAGGACAGGCCGTGGTATACGCTCATTATATCAGGACAGGCCGTGGTATACGCTCGTTATATCAGGACAGGCCGTGGTATACGCTCGTTATATCAGGACAGGCCGTGGTATACGCTCGTTATACCAGGACAGGCCGTGGTATACGCTCGTTATATCAGGACAGGCCGTGGTATACGCTCATTATATCAGGACAGGCCGTGGTATACGTTCGTTTTATCAGGACAGGCTGTGGTATACGCTCATTATACCAGGACAGGCCGTGGTATACGCTCATTATATCAGGACAGGCCGTGGTATACACTCGTTTTATCAGGACAGGCCGTGGTATACGCTCATTATATCAGGACAGGCCGTGGTATACGCTCGTTTTATCAGGACAGGCAGTGGTTTACGCTCATTATATCAGGACAGGCCGTGGTATACGCTCGTTATATCAGGACAGGCCGTGGTATACGCTCGTTATATCAGGACAGGCCGTGGTATACGCTCATTATATCAGGACAGGCCGTGGTATACGCTCATTATATCAGGACAGGCCGTGGTATACGCTCATTATATCAGGACAGGCCGTGGTATACGCTCATTATATCAGGACAGGCCGTGGTATACGCTCGTTATATCAGGACAGGCCGTGGTATACGCTTGTTATATCAGGACAGGCCGTGGTATACGCTCGTTATATCAGGACAGGCCGTGGTATACGCTCATTATATCAGGACAGGCCGTGGTATACGCTCATTATATCAGGACAGGCCGTGGTATACGCTCATTATATCAGGACAGGCCGTGGTATACGCTCATTATATCAGGACAGGCCGTGGTATACGCTCATTATATCAGGACAAGCCGTCGTATACGCTCATTATACCAGGACAGGCCGTGGTATACGCTCGTTATATCAGGACAGGCCGTGGTGTACGCTCGTTATATCAGGACAGGCCGTGGTATACGCTCGTTTTATCAGGACAGGCCGTGGTATACGCTCGTTATATCAGGACAGGTCGTGGTATACGCTCATTATATCAGGACAGGCCGTGGTATACGCTCATTATATCAGGACAGGCCGTGGTATACGCTCATTATATCAGGACAGGCCGTGGTATACGCTCATTATATCAGGACAGGCCGTGGTATACGCTCATTATATCAGGACAGGCCGTGGTATACGCTCATTATATCAGGACAGGCCGTGGTATACGCTCGTTATATCAGGACAGGCCGTGGTATACGCTCGTTATATCAGGACAGGCCGTGGTATACGCTCGTTATATCAGGACAGGCCGTGGTATACGCTCATTATATCAGGACAGGCCGTGGTATACGCTCGTTTTATCAGGACAGGCCGTGGTATACGCTCGTTTTATCAGGACAGGCCGTGGTATACGCTCATTATACCAGGACAGGCCGTGGTATACGCTCATTATATCAGGACAGGCCGTGGTATACGCTCGTTTTATCAGGACAGGCCGCGGTATACGCTCATTATACCAGGACAGGCCGTGGTATACGCTTGTTATATCAGGACAGGCCGTGGTATACGCTCGTTATATCAGGACAGGCCGTGGTATACGCTCGTTATATCAGGACAGGCCGTGGTATACGCTCATTATACCATGACAGGCCGTGGTATACGCTCGTTTTATCAGGACAGGCCGTGGTATACGCTCATTATACCACAGTTTACAACCAATCAGATTGCAGGATTCCACCTTTCCGTGTTATAATGGTATTTTTATGTCTCAGAGAGAGCAGTGCGGCCGCAGCTCCTTAAAAAGTCCTAAAATAAGGCCTTTAAATATCTTGATTTGTTTTAAATCTCCACCCAAAGGTCTTAATTTTAGAGGGAATGTATCCAGTCATCATGAAAAAGTGTATTTCTTCGTTTTAAGGAGAGGTCTAAATCTGTGTTGCCAGGTTGGGCAAATTTCAGCCCAATTGCCAATTGCTTTTCCGAGTTTTTACAAATCTATTTAGGAGAAATTATTAACAAAAAAGTTTCCAGTATGGCAGAGAAAAGTAGAAACTCACACAATAAACTCATATATTTTATTTGCGTTTATCGACTCAATTTAATTGTCGTCTTTGTTTGGAGCCTGAACTTTTTTGGGGCTTTTTATTGGTGTTGTGAAGCTTGAACTGTATCACGCATTTAATAATTTAAGGTTTTAACATTGATTTGGGCTGGTTTTTCATTTCGTGGGTTTTACATCAGATCTGGCAACCTCGACCCCAGGGCAGGATTTCTTAGCAACTTGTGTTTTTGGTCTTAAATTTAGCTTGAAAATGGTATTAAAAAGTCTTAAATTGACCTTGTTTAAACCTGTAACACCCTGGTGATCCAGGTCTTCTGAAGAGGCTCCTGAAGACTCTTATTCCTCGTAACAGAAGGGGAAATTCTTTGCTGATGATCAGAATTAATATGAATTAATTCTGATCAATATTGTGCAGACATCCTCGTTTCAAGGTTTGCTACTGAAACTAAATAAAAGAGTGTGTTTTGACCCCCAGCATGTGTTTGTGTGTGTGTTTTCAGGAGTACAACCAGAACAGCATCTTCAGCCAGGCCTACGGGAAAAACCTGCCGGGCTCCAAGGCCGACGCTCCCATGATGCAACAGGAGCCATCGCTCTACTCGCTGTTCGAGGGAACGCCCTGGTCGCCCTCGCTGCCCGCCAGCTCAGGTAGGAGCACCTGTAGGTGCAGGACTTCCTCTAGCTCAGGTACGAGCACCTGTAGGTGCAGGACTTCCTCTAGCTCAGGTAGGAGCACCTGTAGGTGCAGGACTCCCTATAGCTCAGGTAGGAGCACCTGTAGGTGCAGGACTCCCTCTAGCTCAGGTACGAGCACCTGTAGGTGCAGGACTCCCTCTAGCTCAGGTAGGAGCACCTGTAGGTGCAGGACTCCCTCTAGCTCAGGTAGGAGCACCTGTAGGTGCAGGACTCCCTCTAGCTCAGGTACGAGCACTTGTAGGTGCAGGACTCCCTCTAGCTCAGGTACGAGCACCTGTAGGTGCAGGACTCCCTCTAGCTCAGGTAGGAACATTTCGACTTTTTTCTTGAAATTTTGACTTTTTTCTCGACATTTTAACTTTTTTCTCGAAATTTTGACTTTTTTCTCGACATTTCGAAGTGCATAATGAAAAAAAAATCTTCCTCCTGTATAATATTTTTTTTTTTTCTCCTGCCTGGCCCTGATTCTCTTCCATAGATTGGCGTAACAAAAAGGAGTCATGTGAAAGACATTAGCTAAATTAGCAGCTACATTAGCAGCTACATTAGCAGCCGAGTTCCCAGTTCTAACTAATATAGAAACATGCCGCATGTGTTTCTTCATTCTAATTCTGATACAAGACTTTTCATTTTTTGCGGCCCCAGACATATTCGTTTTTTTGTGTTTTTGGTCCAATATGGCTCTTTCAACATTTTGGGTTGCGACTCCTGCCCTATTGTATCTGTATCTCGTTTTTTTCCTCATTTTTATTTTTCTTCCGACGAAATGAGGGCCTTTTTTTCCCCTAAACGTGCCCCAAAAGTCACCAAATGTTGCACCAAGCCAGGCCTGGTGAAAAATGTGATATTTAATGGTTTGCATTAATGGGCGTGGCCTAACGGCTCAACAGCGCCCCCTAGAAAACTTTGTTCCTCAAGCCCCACAATACGGTTAGACGTACATGCACGAAAATCGGTACACACCTGTATCATGTCACAACTTAAAGAAAAGTCTCTTGGCGCCATGGCCGAAACCGAACAGGAGGTCAGCCATTTTGAATTAATCATGTAATTTTTGAGCAATTTATGCCATTCCTTTGACAGTTTATAAGGCCCGAACCGTAACGTGCACCCAGGTGTGTTATACATAAAAATACGCAAAAACGCACGAAAAAACGCACGCAAAACCAACGCACGCACGAAAAAACGCACGAAAAAACGCACGCACGCAAAAACGCATGAAAAAACGAACGCAAAACGAACGCACGCACGAAAAAATGCACAAACACACGAAAAAACGCACGCAAGCACGCACGCAAGAACGCACGCAAGAACGCACGAAAAAACGCATGCAAAATGAACGTACGCACGAAAAAACGCACGAACGCACGCAAAACGCACGCACGCACGCAAAAATGCACGAACGAACGCACGTACGAAAAAACGCACGCAAAACGCACGCATGCACGAAAAAACGCACGAATGCAAAACGCAAGAATGCACGAACGCACGCAAAACGAACGCATGCACGCAAAGACGCATGGAAAAACGCACGAAAAAACGCACGAACGCACGCAAAACGAACGCACGCACGCAAAAATGCACGAACGCATGAAAAAACGCACGCAAAACGCACGCACGCACGTAATAATGCACGAAAGCACGCAAAACGAACGCATGCACGCAAAGACGCACGGAAAAACGCACGAACGCACAAAAAAACGCACGAACGCACGCAAAACGAACGCACGCACGCAAAAATGCACGAACGCACGCAAAACGAACGCACGCAAAAACGCACAAATGCACGAAAAAACACACACAAAACGAACGCACGCAAAACCGCGCGCACGCACGCAAAAATGCACGAACGCACGCAAAACGCACGAAAAAACGCACGCACGCACGCACGCAAAAATGCACGCAAAACGCACGCACGAAAAAACGCACGCAAAAACGCACAAATGCACGAAAAAACGCACGCAAAACGAACGCACGCAAAAACGCACGCAAAACGCACGCACGCAAAACGAACGAACGCACGCACGCACGAAAAAACGCACGAACGCACGCACGAAAAAACGCACGAACGCACGAAAAAACGCACGAACGCACGCACGAAAAAACGCACGAACGCACGAAAAAACGCACATAAGACGTTGGTACCCCTGACGATGGTCCTGACGTTGGTCCCCCTGAATTTGGTCCTGACGTTGCTCCCTCTGTCCTCCGTCCTGACGTTGTTCTCCTGTGACGTCCTCCCTCTGTCCTCCGTCCTGACGTTGTTCTCCTGTGACGTCCTCCCTCTGTCCTGTCCCCCACAGACCACTCCACCCCGGCCAGCCAGTCCCCCCACTCGTCCAACCCCAGCAGCCTGCCGTCCTCCCCGCCCACCCACAACCACGGAGCCGTCCCCTTCTCCAACTTCGGGCCCATCGGCACCCCGGACAGCCGGGACCGCCGGGTGGTGGACCGCTGGAAGACCGACAAGACCGGTGAGTCCAGAACCAGAACCAGTACCAGTAAAGACCGGTGAGTCCAGAACCAGAACCAGTACCAGTAAAGACCGGTGAGTCCAGAACCAGAACCAGTACCAGTAAAGACCGGTGAGTCCAGAACCAGAACCAGAACCAGTACCAGAACCAGAACCAGTAAAGACCGGTGAGTCCAGAACCAGAACCAGTAAAGACCGGTGAGTCCAGAACCAGAACCAGAACCAGAACCAGTACCAGTAAAGACCGGTGAGTCCAGATACCGGAGTAGCTGCAGATACTGGGAAGGTTTAAAGGTTGAGGAACTGGTCTCTGCTCCCGGCCCGGAGGTTGTGATGTCACTGTGATGTCACTGTGATGTCACTATGATGTCACTATGATGTCACCACTGATGTCACTGTGATGTCACTGTGATGTCACCTGTGATGTCACCACTGATGTCACCACTGATGTCACCCTCAGGTTCCATCAGCGGGTTTGGGCTGGACTTCCTTCCGGCTTCGTCCTCGTCGACGCCGTCGGACTCCAGCTGGCACCAGGCCCCGCCCCCCGGCAGCTCCTGGACCAATCAGGAGTCTCCCATGGAGGAGTCGTCCTCCACCGTGCTGCTGGACAGCCTGAAGGTTAGCCGTTAGCCAGGAGGTTAGCGACGTTAGCCAGGAGGTTAGCCAGGAGGTTAGCCAGGAAGTTAGCCAGGAAGTTAGCCAGGAGGTTAGCCAGGAGGTTAGCCAGGAAGTTAGCCAGGAAGTTAGCCTGAAGGTTAGCAGGAAGTTAGCCTGAAGGTTAGCAGGAGGTTAGCCAGGAGGTTAGCCAGGAAGTTAGCCTGAAGGTTAGCCAGGAGGTTAGTCAGGACGTTAGCCAGGAAGTTAGCCAGGAGGTTAGCAGGAGGTTAACCAGGAGGTTAGCCAGGAGTTTAGCCAGGAAGTTAGCCTGAAGGTTAGCAGGAGGTTAACCAGGAGGTTAGCCAGGACATTAGCCAGGAGTTTAGCCAGGAAGTTAGCCTGAAGGTGAGCAGGAGGTTAGCCAGGAGGTTAGCCAGGACGTTAGCCACGAGGTTAGCCAGGAAGTTAGCCAGGAAGTTAGCCAGGAAGTTAGCCTGAAGGTTAGCAGGACGTTAGCCAGGAGTTTAGCAACGTTAGCCAGGACGTTAGCCAGGAGGTTACCCAGGACGGTAGCCAGGACGGTAGCCAGGACGTTAGCCAGGACGTTAGCCAGGAGGTTAGCCAGGAGGTTAGCCAGGAAGTTAGCCTGAAGGTTAGCAGGACGTTAGCCAGGACGTTAGCCTGAAGGTGAGCAGGAGGTTAGCCAGGACGTTAGCCAGGAGGTTAGCCAAGAAGTTAGCCATGACGTTAGCCAGGACGTTAGCCAGGACGGTAGCCAGGACGGTAGCCAGGACGTTAGCCAGGAGGTTAGCCAGGAGGTTAGCCAGGAAGTTAGCCTGAAGGTTAGCAGGACGTTAGCCAGGACGTTAGCCTGAAGGTGAGCAGGAGGTTAGCCAGGACGTTAGCCAGGAGGTTAGCCAGGAAGTTAGCCATGACGTTAGCCAGGACGTTAGCCAGGACGGTAGCCAGGACGGTAGCCAGGACGTTAGCCAGGAGGTTAGCCAGGAAGTTAGCCTGAAGGTTAGCAGGAGGTTAGCCAGGACGTTAGCCAGGAGGTTAGCCAGGACGTTAGCCTGAAGGTGAGCAGGATGTTAGCCAGGATGTTAGCCAGGATGTTAGCCAGGACGTTAGCCAGGAAGTTAGCCAGGACGTTAGCCAGGACGTTAGCCAGGACGTTAGCCAGGAAATGTCCCGTTCTAGAGTATTGATCGTATCGATCAGTAACCACAACAGATCCTGATTGGAAAAGCAGCCGACGTCTTTTATTCCCCGTTAGCTCGTTAGCTCGTTAGCTCCTCTGCTCCCTATGGAAGAACATTTCCGCCAGTAAAAGAAAAAAAATAAGATGAAAACTTAGCCTTAAAAATAAAAATATCCCCACGATGAGTCAAAATTATGAGATAAAAAGTCGAATTTAAGGCTGTAACTAACGATTATTTTAATAATCGATTAATCTGTAGATTATTTTTTCGATTAATCGATGAATCGGATAAAAAAACAAAAAACAAAAAAGCACTAAATTCCAACCATTCGAAAACAGAACTGACGGTGCAGATAATGTTCAGAAAGTTCACAAACAGGTTGCTCCTTGAACATCCTGAGCTTTTAAAGTATTGATTAAAAAAAACTAAATGGACTAACACAGAAAACATACACATGTATGCTTTACATCTGCCAAATTTATAAAAATAAAGTGCACAAAAGACTCTTTTGTGCACTTTATTTAAGTTTAAGAGATATACTTTGTTTAAAAGGGACTTGAGCTGTCAGAACAATAAATGAATTATAAAAAATAAAGAAAAATACAAATCAGAAACAGGATTTGTTTGAACATTACAAGCAAATTTTAAGTTCTAGTTAAGTTTTAAGTTAAAGTATAAGATTTTGAGTTTTGTCAGTGTTCAAAATATAATTCTGATCCTGCTGTATTGGAGCTAGGGCTGCAACGATTCGCCGACGTTGTCGACAAAAATCGATAATCAAAATTGTCGACGATGAATTCCATTGTCGACAATTGTCGCCAGACGTGTTTTTCCAACGGAGTGAGGCGTCTCACTTCAATACAATCTCTGCCGAGTCACGCATGCATGACAGCGTCTCAGTGCAGCTGCAGGTAATAAAACTTCAAAAGTTTGGGAGCATTTTAGCCTCGATAAGGTGAATAAAAAGATACTTGCAAAGTTTGCAAAAACTACGTTGCTTTTCACCGGAGCACGTCGGTAATACATTTGAAGAGAAAGCACGTCGGAGTGCTGAACGAAACGGACTCGCCTTGGTGAGATATTTAACGTATTTTGGCTTTAAAAGAAAGCTTTAAGGACAAAGTATTAAATTAAGTCAGATATTTGGAGAAACTGCGTTTAGTGTCTGTGGCGCGTCTTGGAAGAGAGACGCACGGGACCGCAGTCGGTCAGCAACATTCTCTCCCTCCACAGCAATATAATGGCCTAGCGATTCATTTGTTAAATTAATTCATTTCATTCTAAACTTTATTTCATGTTATTTATTAGTATTATTTGAGCCACTCACAGCTACTCTCGTTGCTATAACCTCAATCATAATTGATGCAGCGCGAAAGGCGAAAAAAGGCTTGTGCGCTGATGAAAATGATGGATTTGCATCTAACTTTCAGTCAGGTGCCTATGAACTATCAATTATTCATCAAGCTCCACAATGATCATGTTAACATTAAATCAGATAGATTTGTCTGGACTTTTCTCTTGCGGGACGGGAGAAGACACTAAATCAATACATCTCTATTATTGTGCGCCGTGCGGGCATGAATTCATGAGTTTTGCGGGAGGGGCGGGAGTGGAACACACGTTACGGGCGGTAATGGTCAGAAATTCAGCGGGAGCAGGATGAAGAAAACAGCCCCGCCATAGCAGGGTCTAGTACGGAGCCCCTCTGGTGACATTTGAAAAAAATAAAATAATGCGTGGCCACGCATTAATAACTCGTGGCCACGCATTATCTCGTGGCCACGAGTTATTAATGCGTGGCCACGCATTATTTAATTTTTTTCAAATGTCACCAGAGGGGCTCCGTACTCTAGTACCCATCTTTCTTGTGTTTATTATCATTTGCCACATAATTAATGCAACCTCATACTAAATTTAAAAAAAAAATAGACTAATTATCCGATTAGTCGACTAATCGTTTCAATAGTCGGTGACTAGTCGACTATTAAAATAGTCGTTAGTTGCAGCCCTAATTGGAGCACATTAGACACCAGTGCTGCTTGTTTTATCCATGAATGACTACAGAGATAAAACAGAAAACTACCCAGTTAGCTTTATTACGTTTTTATTTTTCTGACATTTTCTGCCTTTTCTTTTAGTTAAAACTGTAGCGGGAACAGATGTTTAGAGGAACTCTGTATGTACCGGGTTAGAGGGGGAACATATAGGAGAACGGACCACAAGAATATAGCGTGGATTAAAAATAAAAGTGAAGCACTGAGCTACATGTGTCTCCGTCTGGGCCGTTGCAGACTGTCTGAGCACGATGTTACAAAAACCAAACAAATCCGCGCCCTCTTTCTTCTTTTTAAGCGCGCGGCGCATGGATCTATTATAATAACTGGATCGGACGTCATAAATGGCCGCCCATTCATTTCAATGCATTCTGCTCAGCCAGCGCATCCGCCGAAAAAATCTCTGACTTCCGGGTTTACTTCCGCATACAGCGGCCCATAGAGCATGCGCAGTTGAGTCACCTCCCATGATGCTCTGGGGCCTCCCATCATGCCCCGGGGCAATGACACGAATATTAATATAATATGTATTAATATAATATATTAATTAATGTATATTATTACATGTATAGCATTACATATATTATTAATGTATTAATATAATATAATTATATAATATATATTAATATAAAACATCCGTGGAATGCACGGACACGGCTGTGACGTCAGCCGTGACGTCACGCCCAGAAAGAGACTTTTCTTTTACTTTTCTGGCCGTTATAAAACATTTTTGACGGATATAAAGTCCATGACTTAAAAATATAGAATACAAAGATTAGTAATTGCCGGTGATTACAGCTGGAGGTGTCCTGTGAACAGTTTTAGAGGCTTCTCTTTTACTATTGCGGTCTATGGGAAAAAAGCTTTCTGGGCCGCATGGGATTTTTGGTTGCAGTACCGCGGTTGGCCACTGGAAAAAATCGGCGCGCCTTCTGACTGCCAGACCCGGGGGCTGGCGCGGCGTCAGCGCGCTGTGCCGCATTTAATGTAGTCCGGGCGAAACACCTCAACTTCAGCTCCGAGACTTAAGGCTGATTTATGGTTCCGCGTTACACCAACGCAGAGCTGCGGCGTAGGGTACGCGGCGGTGCGCGGAACCATAAATCAGGCTTTAGGGAGTGACGTAATAATCGCGAATCGACACAACGAATCGTTAATGGAATTCGTTGCCAACGCTTTTAATAATCGATTTTTATCGATTTTATCGATTCGTTGTTGCAGCCCTAGTCGAAATTATGAGATAGAAAGTCATAATTATGAGATAGAAAGTCATAATTATGAAATAGAAAGTCATAATTATGAGATAGAAAGTCATAATTATGAGATAAAAGTCATAATTATGAGATAAAAGTCATAATTATGAGATAGAAAGTCATAATTATGAGATAAAAGTCATAATTATGAGATAGAAAGTCATAATTATGAGATAGAAAGTCATAATTATGAGATAGAAAGTCATAATTATGAGACAGAAAGTCATAATTATGAGATAGAAAGTCATAATTATGAGATAAAAGTCATAATTATGAGATAAAAGTCATAATTATGAGATAGAAAGTCATAATTATGAGATAAAAGTCATAATTATGAGATAGAAAGTCATAATTATGAGACAGAAAGTCATAATTATGAGATAAAAGTCATAATTCTGAGATAGAAAGTCGACATTATGAGATAAAAGTGATAATTCTGATTTTATCTCAGCATTTGCAGACGATGCTGTGTTGTTGTTGTCGCTAACGCTCCGCCGTTTCCCCCCAGTCCATCTGGTCCAGCTCCATGATGCCGCCGGGCCCGTCGGCGCTGGAGCAGCTGCTGCTGCAGCAGAAGCAGAAGCAGCAGCGCGGCCACGGCGCCACCAACCCGCCGCACTGAAGGGGGCGCCGCCGCGGCGCCGCGACACCGGACCGACCGGAGGAACCGGAGGGTTTTAACCACCGATACGGAGGAAGTTTAACCGAGACCAGCCCCAAGCCAAACGGTGGAGGCTGGGGAGGCTCCGCCCCCCCGGCGAGGCTAACCCCCCCCGGCTAGGCTAACCCCCCCCAGGGGTGGCGCCCCCTCCTGGATGGGAGGGGCGGGAACCCCAACGGGAACCTCAACCTCAACAACCCCCCCGACCGCTAACGGACCCCGACACCCAACCTCCCTCGGCCCTGACGGAGCGCCGGTTTTTAGCGTCTCCCCGACCGCAGACGGAGCCGCCGGAGTGCGAGGACAGCGCGGTGGTTCGGGTTCAAGGGGGAGGTCATGTGACTCACGGGGGGGTCAAAAAAATAAGACTTTCTCACTTCTTTCTCCATTTGCTTCATCCGAGGATGAACGAAGAAGAAACGTTTTCAGCGATTTAAAAACATTGTTGCTGTAGTTGGACTCTAGTCGTTAGCTCAGACGTTAGCCGCCGCTAGCTGCCTCCGCGGCGTTTCTGCGGCGGCGGGACGGTTCACGGGACAGGAAGTGAGCGCCGAGGGCCCCGAGGACGTTTAGTGTTACTGTTAGCTTCACTCGTCCTCCGCGGCGTGTAAAGTCGCAGCGGTTTAGCTCCGCTAGCATCACCGTTAGCGTCCTGTTTGAATACTTTTGGGGGTTTTTTCTTCTTCTCCACCTCCTTAGCTAGCGGAGGAACCAGCTCCCCGTGACCTTTGCTTGCTACTTAACCTGCATTTACTCCTTTTTCTTGGTTCACGTTTGCCTTTTTTTACTCCGAGCAGCTCCGCGCGCCGCGGCCCGGTGTGTACCGGTACAGGTGTGTACCGGTACAGGTGTGTACAGGTGTGTACCGGTACAGGTGTGTACAGGTGTGTACCGGTACAGGTGTGTACAGGTGTGTACCGGTACAGGTGTGTACCGGTGTGTACCGGTGTGTGTACAGGTACGTCTCCGGTGGGTTTTAGCGACTGCATTAGCTCCAGGTTTCCGTGGCAACGGTTGTCGAGGCGTTTCCCCGGTAACTCCTGGAAACTAAAAATAAAACTGTGTTTTTGAGGAAGTCGCTCCGAAAGCAGCTGAGAATTGTGGGTAATCCTCTCTCACTCCCACGTCCTGAAACCTGACGGAACCAGAACCAGAACCCGGAGGTCGTTAGGACCCAGATCCCCACGTTAACACGGGTTAGCCGCCGCCGCCGTCGTCATGGAGACGGAACGCTAACGCGGCGCATTAACCGATTAACCGTACTAGCTAGTACTAGCTAGTACTAGCTGGTAGCGGCTAGTACTAGCTGGTACTAGCTGGCAGCGGCTAGTACTAGCTGGTACTAGCTAGCACCAGCTAGTACTAGCTGGTGCTAGCTGGTACTAGCTGGTACTAGCTAGCACTAGCCGGTACCGGTCCATAAACTTGTAGAACTTCTGAGCCGCTCCGTCTTTACTAGTTTGTAAATCTGGAAATTCTGGCGTTTATAAAGTCGTAATTTCTCAGATTTTTTTTATTTCAACTTTTCCTGCAGGTTTTTATTGATCTGCGTTTGTTTGGGTTATTATTATTATTATTATTATTATTATTATTATTATTATTAGGACGGATTGGTTTTTGTTTTTCCTAAAAACGTAAGTTAATACATTCATTTTTTCCACTTTATGAAATTTGAACTTTTTTTTTCAAATTAGTGAATTAAAAAGAATTTCTTTGTTTTTTTTCCTTTTCTTTTTTTAAAGAAATATTCTAACGTTGGAAAAGTTTTGATTTGTGATGTTTTTCCGAAACTTCAGATTTACAAACTGTTAAGGTCAGAAACGCCTTTACGAACATTTCTGTTTAGTTTCCTGAACGTCCGAACTTTAGTCTCAAACTTTACGAACTTCAGACTTCGTATTTAACTTTAACTTAACCCGAGTTTAACTTTACAAAATCCTTTTTTTCTCTTCTTGGACTCGAGCGCCGACTCGCTGCGTCGCCAAGCTAGCTCGCCCCGCTAGCTCGCCCCGCTAGCTCGCCCCGCTAGCTCGCCCCGCTAGCTCGCCCCGCTAGCTCGCCCCGCTAGCTCGCCCCGCTAGCTCGCCCCGCTAGCTCGCCCCGCTAGCTCGCCCCGCTAGCTCATACCCGCTATCTCGCCCCGCTAGCTCGCCCCGCTAGCTCGCCCCGCTAGCTCATACCCGCTAGCTCGCCCCGCTAACTCGCCCTGCTAGCTCGCCCGCTAACTCGCCCCGCTAGCTCGCCCCGCTAGCTCGCCCCGCTAGCTCATACCCGCTAGCTCGCCCCGCTAACTCGCCCTGCTAGCTCGCCCGCTAACTCGCCCCGCTAGCTCGCCCCGCTAGCTCGCCCCGCTAGCTCGCCCCGCTAACTCGCCCTGCTAGCTCGCCCCGCTAACTCGCCCTGCTAGCTCATACCCGCTAGCTCGCCCCGCTAGCCCGCCCCGCTAGCTCGCCCCGCTAGCTCGCCCCGCTAGCTCATACCCGCTAGCTCTCCTCGGCGGCCCGTTAGCTTGAGGCTCCAGGTGAAACCTGGTTCTGGTTCTGGACGTCCCCGACCCTCAAATCCAGTTTGTTTTAGAGCCAATCAGGAGCCGCCGGGCCGGGCCGGGCCGCCGCCACTTCCTGTTGAACCAGCAGAGCTGCTTCCTGTCGGAACCAGAACCAGGACCAGAACCAGAACTGGACCGGTTCTGGTTCTGGTTCTGGGTGTTTTTTTCCGTGTGATCGTGTTTATGTTACATTTACCCAACGGTGGACATGGGTCGGGACGGGTCTGGACCTGGACCGGGTCCAGGAGGTTCTGGTCCTCGTGGGTCGGATGGTTCTGGTCTTTGATTCTTTAGAACTTTGGACTTTGAATAAACGTGAACCTGTTGAACAAGTGTCTGTCCGTCTTTACTGCAGAACTGGACCTGGTTCTGGACCTGGACCTGGTTCTGGTCCTGGACCTGGACCTGGACCTGGTTCTGGTTCTGGTTCTGGTCCTGGACCTGGACCTGGACCTGGTCTTGGTCTTGGACCTGGACTAGACCTGGTTCTGGACCTGGACCTGGACCTGGACCTGGTCTTGGTCTTGGTCTTGGACCAAATAAAGTTTACTGAGTTGAATGTTGAGTCACGAACAGAAATCCAGCAAAACAAAACAACAATAATGTTAATAACAATAATATAATAATAATAATAATAATAATAATATATAATAATAATAATAATAATAATAATAATAATATATAATAATAATAATAATAATAATAATATATAATAATAATAATTAATAACAATAAGCCTTTCAGAAAAACCAGAATGAATTATAAAGAAAACATTTATAAAACCAGAGTATTTTCAACTTCACAGTCCTGAATAATAAAAAAATTAAATAACTACTACTACTAATAATAATAATAATCTGACTGAATCTCCAGTCCGTCGTTTCTGAACCAGAATCAGGTTTATTGATCAAGTCGACTTTATTTATTTATGACTTTATTTATTTATGACTTTATTTATTTATGACTTTATTTAACACTAACAGAAAAGACGACGTTAATCCTGATTCAGTTAATGAAACTGGATGTTGATCTGAATCTCCTTCTTCCTTCAGTGATGGAGATTCATGGATTCATGGATTCATGGATTCATGGTGGAGATTCATGGATTCATGGATTCATGGATTCATGGATTCATGGAGTCACAACACGGTCACGTGGCTACGGCAAACCACCACGGTCACAAAACAACGTTAAATAACATATATAATAAAAAAACCAACAGTAGTAATAAAATAAACACCACCAACACGTCCACAAAAGGAGCTCAGGACACTAAAGTCATGTAAAAACATTGTTTTTCACGATAAATAATTATATTTATTTATTTAGATTCTCATATTAATTCCTAAAAAAATCAATTTTTATGTCTAAAGATCTTTTTTTCATCATTACATTTTCTCCTGGTTAACTAGAATCCAGTCATTTCATTGGTCAGAGCAGCTTCCCCGTATTATCTGTATTTATTTATTACCGATCGTTTGTTTGTTTTCGGACGTTTGTCCTGAGATTCCTGAGAAAATCCTGATGTTTCTCGTCTGTTTCTGCGACAGAATAAACCAGACCAGATAAAATCATGTTTTTACTGCACGAGCTGCTGCAATTTCTCTCTTTTTTTACACTTTAATGTTTATTGAAAGGCCTTTTTGAGTTATTTATTTCTTAGATATTTACAATAATTATTATTTCACTAGTTATTTTACAGTCGTATAATTCAGGCAACAGCTCAAAAAACTGTTTTAATAACAAATCAATATCGGATCAAATGGTGATAATTGATTCTGAATCTTAAGAATCGGAATTAAATCGATTCCTGACATTTGAATCGATACCAGCCTTAGAATATTAGAATATTAGAATATTAGAATATTAGAATAACACATACAGTTATCTAACACGTTTGTTTTTATCAGGGTTTATAATTCTTTATCTTTGGAATCAATGGTTCTAAACCATCTAGAAGGTATTTTTATACTTGATGAAAACATTATATGTACTTTAGTGAAACCAAGACGACACCGTGTTTCAGGCTCATCCCGTAGTTAAAGCAGCTGTCGGGTTTTGGATTAAAAAATACAGGAAATTTTCCATCAACCGAGGTCCAGTATCTTACATTTAAGACAGATTTACACAAAATCCAAAATCACTAACTGTCAAACTTTTATAATGTACAATTATTTGATCTTTCTGTACCTTTGTTGACACTGAGATGTTTTGTTCTTATTCCTATGATGGAGCCGCAGTGAAAACACTAGTGAATTAAAGCACATTTACTTATTTTAAATATTTTCAGTTTATAGGGTTCTTTCTGGAAAAACTCTCCAATCAAAAAAAAACTGGCAGTCGGATAATATTAAGTCAATATTTTATTGTTGTCGGCTTTCAAGATGCAAAGGTGCATCATTTACAACAATGCAAAAAAAAAAAAAATGCAGTGGAAAAATTAAGTTAATTGAAAAATGGGACAAAAAAATAAATAAAATAAAACAAAAACTTTCAAACATGAAGTTTATCAAAATGTTAAGTTCCACTCTGAAATGCTGCCGTCTGTAACGCTGATTGATCGTCTTCAAGTGAAACGTTTAGACTGTTCTAGCTCCGTAGGTAAAAGCCAAACAGAAGAGAACGGAGCAGAAACTCGGGTTCCTCCTGAATCTGCTGATAGAAATGCAGGAAAAGCTGAGAGGAAGGAAAACTGCACTGGATCTCAAAGTCTAATGGACTTGGAAAAGCTGCCAAAGAGAAATAAAAAGATCTGGAGTGTTTGAAGAGACGGCTGACAAACTACACACACCTTAAAAGGCCTCACAAGTATTTCCTGGTGTTTGAGGCCGGTGGTTTTCCATGTGGTTTCTCAGCTTTTGTGCAATGTGTTGCTTATAAAAATGACTTTTAATAAAAATGTTTTGAAAGTGAAGTTTTTGTGTGATTATTTTTAATAATGGCCAGGTTAGACGGCGAACCAAGACTTCTTGCAGAAAGGTGACACATTTTGAAACATAGAAATTTGTCAAAAAAGAAAATTCCAGGGTGTTCACAGATTTCTGTTTGTCTCAGTGCTGGTGTGCCTGAAGAATAATAATAATAATTAAAGCTGCAAGCAGCGATGAACGGGCCCTCGCACTCACGGCCGCCGCCCCCCATAAGCATATCAGAAATGACACCACCCACGACTTCCTATGTCAAACCATTCAAAAGTTATAGCAGAAAAAAGGGACAACCAATCACAAGAAGGGGCGGGGCTAATTCAGGCCAATGAAGGTCAAGGACTCCATACAGAGTCTGATGACACCACCCACGACTCTCCATGTCAAACCATTCAAAAGTTTTAGCAGGAAATAGGGACAACCAATCAAAAGAAGGGACGGGGCTAATTTTCACCAATTATGGTCAAGGACTCAATACAGAGTCCCATGACACCACCCATGACTCTTTATGTCAAACCATTCAAAAGTTATGGCAGAGAAAAGTTTTCCGGGGGGTGCTGTTGAGCCGTTAGGCCACGCCCATTAATGCAAACCATGAAATATCAAATTTATCACCAGGCCTGGCTTGCATGCAAAATTTGGTGACTTTTGGAGAACTATCAAATATGGACCAATCAGATTAAGGGGGCACGCTTTTTGGCGTCTAGCATCGCCACGGTAACACTTTTGAAAGAGAAAAGTAATGCGCGTAGTCGCAAGATGGAGACGCACATTTTGAGGTATAAGTCACCTGGATGCACGTTACGGTTCGGGCCGTATTAATTGCCGAAGGAATGGCATTAATTGCGCCAAAATTACACAATTAATTCAAAATGGCCGACTTCCTGTTCAATTTCGGCCATGGCGCCAAGAGACTTTTCTTTAAGTTGCGACATGATACAGGTGTGTACCGATTTTCGTTCATGTACGTCAAACCGTATTATGGGGCTTGAGGCTCAAAGTTTTTTCCCTCTGAACCAATCAGATGAAGGGTGGGCGCACTTTTTGGTGTCTAGCGTTGCCGCGGTAACGCTTTTAAATGAGAAAAGTAATGTGCGTCGTTGCAGGACAGGGACGCACATATTGATGTAGAAAAAAAAAAAATTGCTGACAAAAAAGTGTGGATACTGCGGGAATCGAACTCTGATCTCTGACTCCAAAGACGGGAACACTCTGGCTGAGCTAAGAATCAGCTTCTCATTTGTATTTGACCTACTGACTTAGGAGAGACCAACATATCGATATTTAGTAATGTAAGTCTGGAGCTGTTTTTTCAATTTTTTTTAAATATTTGTAAGTTATAAATATTAGTAAAACCCTACTATTTTAATTATTACTTTTTCTGTAACCATTCTGCCAAGGTTGTAACCGGGCTGAGCCGGGAATATTTCTGACGTCACCACATTACAGGGAGCTGATTGGTCGGGGGGCGGGGCCGTCATCACCCTACTCGCCACTGATTGGTCGGGGGGCGGGGCCGTCATCACCCTACTCGCCACTGATTGGTCGGGGGGCGGGGCCGTCATCACCCTACTCGCCACTGATTGGTCGGGGGGCGGGGCCGTCATCACCCTACTCGCCACCGATTGGTCGGGGGGCGGGGCCGTCATCACCCTACTCGCCACCGATTGGTCGGAGGGCGGGGCCGTCATCACCCTCCGCGCCACTGATTGGTCGGGAGGCGGGGCCGTCATCACCCTACTCGCCACCGATTGGTCGGGGGGCGGGGCCGGCAGACGTTTGAATCAGGAAGCGGGAGTCAGCGCGAGAGCGACTGGCGGCTCGTGGCGATTTTATTATAAAAAAGGGACAACCAATCAGAAGAAGGGGCGGGGCTAATTCAGGCCAAAGAAGCTCAAGGACTCATTGCAGAGTCCCTTGACACCACCTACGACTTCCTATGTCAAACCATTCAAAGTTTATAGCAGAAAAAAGGGACAACCAATCAGAAGAAGGGGCGGGGCTAATTCAGGCCAATGAAGGTCAAGGACTCCATACAGAATCTGATGACACCACTCACGACTCTCTATGTCAAACCATTCAAAAGTTATGGCAGAGAAAAGTATTCAAGGTGGCGCTGTTGAGCCGTTAGGCCACGCCCATTAATGCAAACCATGAAATATCAAATTTATCGCCAAGTCTGGCTTGCATGCAAAATTTGGTGACTTTTGGAGAACTATCAAATATGGACCAATCACATGAAGGGGGGGCGCGCCTTTTGGCGTCTAGCGTCGCCACGGTAACACTTTTGAAAGAGAAAAGTAATGCGTGGTGTCGCAGGATGTAGACGCACATTTTGATGTATAACACACCTGGGTGCACGTTACGGTTCGGGCTGAATTAACTTTCGAAGGAATGGCATAAATTTCGCCAAAATGACACAATTTATTCAAAATGGCCGACATCCTGTTCGGTTTTGGCCATGGCTCCAAGAGACTTTTCTTTAAGTTGTGCCATGATACAGGTGTGTAGCGATTTTCGTGCATGTACGTCAAACCGTATTGTGGGGCTTGAGGCACAAAGTTTTCCGGGGGGCGCTGTTGAGCCATTTTGCCACGCCCATTAATGCAAACCATGAAATATCAAATTTATCACCAGGCCTGGCTTGCATGCCAAATTTGGTGCCTTTTGGGGAACTATCAAATATGGACCAATCAGATGAAGGGGGGGTGCGCTTGTTGGCGTCTAGCGTCGCCACGGTAACACTTTCGAAAGAGAAAAGTAATGCGTGTAGTCGCAGGATGGAGACGCACATTTTGATGTATAACACATCTGGGTTCACGATACGGTTCGGGCTGAATTAACTCTCGAAGAATGGCATATATTGCTCCAAAATTACGCAATTAATTCAGAATGTTCAAAATGGCCGACTTCCTGTTCGGTTTCGGCCATGGCGCCAAGAGACTTTTCTTTTAGTTGCGACATGATACAGGAGTGTACCAATTTTCGTTCATGTACGTCAAACCGTATTGTGGGGCTTGAGGCGCAAAGTTTTTTCTGTCTGAACCAACCAGATGAAGGGTGGGCGCGCTTTTTGGCGTCTAGCGTCGCCACGGTAACGCTTTTGAAAGAGAAAAGTAATGCGTGTGGTCGCAGGAGGGAGACGCACATTTTGATGTATAATACACCTGGGTGCACGTTACGGTTCGGGCTGAATTAACTGCCGAAGGAATGGCATAAATTGCGCCAAAGTGACACGATTAATTCAAAATGGCCGACTTCCTGTTCGGTTTCGGGCATGACGGCAAGAGACTTTTCTTTAAGTTGTCCCATGATACAGGTGTGTACCGATTTTCGTGCATGTACGTCAAACCGTATCGTGGGGCTTGAGGCACAAAGTTTTCAAGGGGGCGCTGTTGAGCCATTTTGCCACGCCCATTAATGCAAACCATTAAATATCAAATTTTTCGCCAGGCCTGACTTGGGTGCAAAATTTGGTGACTTTTTGGGCATGTTAAGGGGGGCAAAAAGGCCATCACTTTGTCAGAAGAAAAATAATAATAATAATAATAATTAAAGCTGCAAGCAGCGATGAACGGGCCCTCGCACTCACGTCCACCGCCCCCATAAGCATATCAGAAATGACACCACCCACGACTTCCTATGTCAAACCATTCAAAAGATATCGCAGAAAAAAGGGACAACCAATCAAAAGAAGGGGCGGGGCTAATTCAGGCCAATGAAGGTCAAGCACTCCATACAGAATCTGATGACACCAACCACGACTCTCTATGTCAAACCATTCAAAAGTTATAGCAGAAAATCGGGACGACCAATCAGAAGAAGGGGCGGGGCTAATTTTCACCAATTATGGTCAAGGACTCAATACTGAGTCCCATGACACCACCCACGACTCTTTATGTCAAACCTTTCAAAGGTTATGGCAGAGAAAAGTATTTTAGGGGGCGCTGTTGAGCCGTTAGGCAACGCCCATTAATGCAAACCATGAAATATCAAATTTATCACCAGGCCTGGCTTGCATGCAAAATTTGGTGACATTTGGAGATCTATCAAATATGGACCAATCAGATGAAAGGGACGAGCGCTTTTTCGCGTCTAGCGTCGCCACGGTAACACTTTTGAAAGAGAAAAGTAATGTGCGTCGTTGCAGGACAGAGACGCACATTTTGATGTAAAAAAAAACACAAAAATTGCTGACAAAAGTTTCGGGAAGCCAGGCTCGAACTCCCGACCTCTGGCACCAAAGACCGCTATGATCTGGCTGAGCTACGTCTCAGCCATTGCTTTTGCTTTGACTTACTGGCTTAAGAGAGACCAACAGAGCAATAAAATGTCTGGAACTTTTTTTCATAATTTTTTTAATATTTGTAAGGTATAAATATTAGTAAAACACTACTATTTCATTTATTACTCTTTCTGTAAGCATTCTACCGAGGTTCTAACCGGGCTGAGCACGGGACTATTTCTGACGTCACCACATTACAACAGCTGATCGGTCGGGGGGCGGGGCCGTCATCACCCTACTCGCCACTGATTGGTCGGGGGGCGGGGCCGTCATCACCCTACTCGCCACTGATTGGTCGGGGGGCGGGGCCGGCAGACGTTTGAATCAGGAAGCGGGAGTCAAACCATTAAAAAGTTACAGCAGAAAAAAGGGACAACCAATCAGAAGAAGGGGCGGGGCTAATTAAGGCCAACGAAGCTTAAGGACTCATTACAGAGTCCCATGACACCACCCACAACTCTCTATGTCAAACCATTCAAAAGTTATGGTAGAGAAAAGTTTTCTAGGGGGCGCTGTTGAGCCGTTAGGCCACGCCCATTAATGCAAACCATTAAATATCACATTTATCGCCAAGTCTGGCTTGCATGCAAAATTTGGTGACTTTTGGAGAACTATCAAATATGGACCAATCACATGAAGGGGGGGCGCGCCTTTTGGCGTCTAACGTCGCCACGGTAACACTTTTGAAAGAGAAAAGTAATGCGTGGTGTCGCAGGATGTAGACGCACATTTTGATGTATAACACACCTGGGTGCACGTTACGGTTCGGGCTGAATTAACTGCAGAAGGAATGGCATAAATTTCGCCAAAATGACACAATTTATTCAAAATGGCCGACGTCCTGTTCGGTTTCGGCCATGGCTCCAAGAGACTTTTCTTTAAGTTGTGCCATGATACAGGTGTGTAGCGATTTTCGTGCATGTACGTCAAACCGTATTGTGGGGCTTGAGGCACAAAGTTTTCCGGGGGGCGCTCTTGAGCCATTTTGCCACGCCCATTAATGCAAACCATGAAATATCAAATTTATCGCCAGGCCTGGCTTGCATGCCAAATTTGGTGCCTTTTGGGGAACTATCAAATATGGACCAATCAGATGAAGGGGGGGTGCGCTTGTTGGCGTCTAGCGTCGCCACGGTAACATTTTTGAAAGAGAAAAGTAATGCGTGTAGTCGCAGGATGGAGACGCACATTTTGATGTATAACACATCTGGGTTCACGATACGGTTCGGGCTGAATTAACTCTCGAAGGAATGGCATATATTGCTCCAAAATTACGCGATTAATTCAGAATGTTCAAAATGGCCGACTTCCTGTTCGGTTTAGGCCATGGCGCCAAGAGACTTTTCTTTAAGTTGTGACATGATACAGGTGTGTACCGATTTTCCTTCATGTACGTCACACCGTATTATGGGGCTTGAGGCACAAAGTTTTTTCTGTCGAACCAATCAGATGAAGGGTGGGCGCGCTTTTTGGCGTCTAGCGTCGCCACGGTAACGCTTTTGAAAGAGAAAAGTAATGCGTGTTGTCGCAGGATGGAGACGCACATTTTGATGTATAACACACCTGAGTGCACGTTACGGTTCGGGCTGAATTAACTTTCGAAGGAATGGCATAAATTTCGCCAAAATGACACGATTAATTCAAAATGGCCGACTTCCTGTTTGGTTTCGGGCATGACGGCAAGAGACTTTTCTTTAAGTTGTCCCATGATACAGGTGTGTACCGATTTTCGTGCATGTACGTCAAACCGTATTGTGGGGCTTGAGGCACAAAGTTTTCAAGGGGGCGCTGTTGAGCCATTTTGCCACACCCAATAATGCAAACCATTAAATATCAAATTTTTCGCCAGGCCTGACTTGGGTGCAAAATTTGGTGACTTTTTGGGCATGTTAAGGGGGGCAAAAAGGCCATCACTTTGTCAGGAAAATAATAATAATAATAATAATAATAAAAATTCCTGCAAATACAATAGGGCCTTCGCACTGAAGGTGCTCGGGCCCTAATAATAATAATAAAAATTCCTGCAAATACAATAGGGCCTTCGCACTGCAAGTGCTCGGGCCCTAATAATAATAATAATAATAATAATAATAATAATATATATATGCCTGAAAATAACCTTTAACCTTTCTTTGGATAATATTTTATGTTCTCCATTCATTTCTAAACGTTTTGATATTATGAAACATAACTAGATGTTTACAGCACGATACAATGTACATAATAGTGATAAAAAGTGGAAAAAATAATTATGTGTGGGAACCCTGATATATACAGTATACATATATATATATATATATATATATATATATATATATATATATATATACTCAAATCAAATGGTGATAATTGATTCTGAATCTTAAGAATCGGAATTAAATCGATTCCTGACATTTGAATCGATACCAGCCTTAGAATATTAGAATATTAGAATAACACATACAGTAATCTAACACGTTTGTTTTTATCAGGGATTATAATTCTTTATCTTTGCAATCAATGGTTCTAAACCATCTAGAAGGTATTTTTATACTTGATGAAAACATTATATGTACTTTAGTGAAACCAAGACGACACCGTGTTTCAGGCTCATCCCGTAGTTAAAGACCAGTTTTGGATTAAAAATACGGGAAATTTTCCGTCAACAGCTGTCAAGTATCTTACATTTAAGACAGATTTACAAGAAATCTAAAATTACTAACCGTCAAACTTTTATAATGTACAATTATCTGATCTTTCTGTACCTTTGTTGACACTGAAATGTTGTATTTTATGTCATTCCTTTAATGGAGCGTCAGTGAAAACACTAGTGAATTAAAGCACATTTATTCATTTTAAATATTTTCACTTTATATACACATTGAAACATTTATATTTTATTTGTATTTGTCATTTCCCTCATGAGGCTCTCTGTCGCCGCCCTGGTGGCGCTGACGGACATCGTTCTTCCCCGTTAGAGAATCTGAACATCCTGCTCCTCTTTAGGAAAGTTACTTTAATATCCTCTTTTTACTGATATTTACACAAAGTATTTGCTTTTTATTGTTTCAGTTTGCTGTCTAAAAATTATTATATTATAAAACGGGAAATTTACGGGAAAGACGGTGAAATACGGTAGTTTTTCCAGCCGAAATGTACGGAAAGGTATTAGTTAAGGTTTAAGTTAAAAAGTATTAAAAAGGTAAAGTTCACATTCATTTTATGGTCATTGAATGGCGAATGGAACGACTCAAATTAAATAAATATTTAACACACATTCAACCTTCTGCATTTATTTTTCAAATATTTTTTTTGTCTGCATATATTAATGTTTAATACCTTGCTGGTGCCTTAAGCCTATTGAGACTCAGCCTTATTTATTTCTGTATCTTATTTATTCGTAATAATGCTCCTGCTGACGTGATTGAGCTTTTTCTTCTGAATTTTATTTATGAAACAAACTTCACCAATAAAAATGTGGATTTCAAATCTTCTCTTCTTAGTGTATTAATTGATTAATCATCACTGCAAGTTTACAATGTCCTAGAATTTAATTCTTTATTTGAACCTTTATATGAGGTTAAAATGTGATTAATTAGATAAGGCAAGGCAAGTTTATTTATATAGAACAATTCAACCAAAATGTCATTCAAAGTGTTTTACATCAACATTAAAAGCAGCAAGACACAATTAAACAGTAAATAACAAATAAAATGAAATAAAATGATAAGAAAATGATAAGAGAAGAGGTAAAATAATAGAAAGCAGCAGTTGTTAGTCAGTAAGGGCAGTAGATCCAGCAGGTTCATCTCATTCTTACAATGGCAGGAATTAAGTTTCTATACGGTCAAAACGTACAAAGACCGGGTCAAATAAAGGGATTAATTAAGATTAATTATGAATACTGTAATTAATTAGATTAATGCCTGACAGCATCATATATAATATATATCATATTTATTTTAATATATCATATGTATTTATATATATATATATATATATATATATATATATATATATATATATATATATATATATATATATATATATATATATATATATATAATATATTATATTTAAATTATTTTTTTTTACTTTTTCTGCCAGTATTTTTATCAGGATCTGTGCTTTAGGGGTTGTACTTTGTGACCGCAGTGTTTTTATTGTGCACTTAGAGAAAAAAGTTAAAAAATGTCGAGAAAAAAGTCAAAATGTCGAGAAAAAAGTTGAAATGTTGAAAAAAAAGTTGAAATACAATTCGACTTTTTTTACATTTACATTACATTTTACATTTTACATTTTACATTTTACATGTACATTAATCTCGACATTTTTCAACTTTTTTTCTCTACATATTTCTCGACATTTCCACTTTTTTCTCGAAATGCTTAATGAATAAAAAATATTCCTCCCCTAAAATATTTGTATTTTTCTCCTGCCCTGACACTCTTCCATACATTTAGGTCCTACTTTGTTCCGCGGTGGTTTTCCATACTTTTAGATCATATTTTGTCCCGCAGTGGTTTTCCATACTTTTAGATTATATTTTGTACCGCGGTGGTTTTCCATACTTTTAGATCGTATTTTGTACCGCTGTGGTTTTCCATACTTTTAGATCATATTTTGTTCCGCGGTGGTTTTCCATACCTTTAGATCATATTTTGTACCGCGGTGGTTTTCCATACATTTAGATCATATTTTGTTCCGCGGTGGTTTTCCATACCTTTAGATCATATTTTGTACCGCGGTGGTTTTCCATACCTTTAGATCATATTTTGTTCCGCGGTGGTTTTCCATACTTTTATATTATATTTTGTTCCGCGGTGGTTTTCCCTACATTTAGGTCATACTTTGTAAAGCAGTGGTTTTCCATACGTTTAGTTTGTATTTTGTACCGTGGTGGTTTTCCATACCTTTAGATCATATTTTTCTCCACAGTGGTTTTCCATACTTATGGTCGTATTTTGTTCCGCGGTGGTTTTCCATACTTTTAGATCGTATTTTGTTCCACGGTGGTTTTCCATACATTTAGATCATATTTTGTTCCGTGGTGGTTTTCCATACATTTAGTTTGTATTTTGTACCGTGGTGGTTTTCCATACCTTTAGATCATATTTTTCTCCACAGTGGTTTTCCATACTTATGGTCGTATTTTGTTCCGCGGTGGTTTTCCATACTTTTAGATCGTATTTTGTTCCGCGGTGGTTTTCCATACATTTAGGTCGTATTTTGTTCCGCGGTGGTTTTCCATACATTTAGGTCCTATTTTGTTCCGCGGTGGTTTTCCATACATTTAGATCATATTTTGTTCCGTGGTGGTTTTCCATACCTTTAGATCGTATTTTGTTCCACGGTGGTTTTCCATACCTTTAGGTCCTATTTTGTTCCGTGGTGGTTTTCCATACATTTAGTTTGTATTTTGTACCGTGGTGGTTTTCCATACAATTAGTTTTTATTTTGTACCGCGGTGGTTTTCCATACCTTTAGGTCGTATTTTGTACCGCTGTGGTTTTCCATACCTTTAGATTATATTTTGTTCCGCGGTGGTTTTCCATACCTTTAGATCGTATTTTGTCCCGCGGTGGTTTTCCATACATTTAGGTCGTATTTTGTTCCGTGGTGGTTTTCCATACATTGGATCGTATTTTGTTCCGCGGTGGTTTTCCATACCTTTAGATCGTATTTTGTACCGCGGTGGTTTTCCATACATTTAGGTCGTATTTTGTTCCACGGTGGTTTTCCATACATTTAGGTCGTATTTTGTACCGTGGTGGTTTTCCATACTTTTAGATCATATTTTGTTCCGCGGTGGTTTTCCATACCTTTAGGTTGTATTTTGTACCGTGGTGGTTTTCCAAACCTCCTCCTCCTCCGGTGACGCGGCTCTTTGCTCCCGCTCCTCCCGCCGCTGCAGCAGCCTCGCCTCTCTGCGGCTCCCGCACCAAAACACGGACCAGAACCCGCTCCAGAACCAGCTCCAGAACCAGACCAGAAGCCGCAGAACCGAACCGGGACCGGTCCGGATCCAACCATGACCGAGACCAAGACCCACGTGATCCTGCTGTCCTGCGGCAGCTTCAACCCCATCACCAAGGGACACGTCCATATGTTCGGTAAGAGAGGGGTGGGGGGGGGGGGGGGGGTCCTGGTCCTGGTCCCGGTTCTGGTCCTGGTCCTGGTCCCAAGAACCGGGTCCTGGTCCTGGTCTCGGGTCTCAGCGAGCGTCGGTTCCAGCGGTTTCAGCACCGGGAGCTGTCCACCCGGCCTGGTGCTGAAACGGGGCTGTGGACCAGGACCAGGACCAGGACCAGGACCTGATCCTGATCCTGATCCTGATCCTGATCCTGATCCTGATCCTGGTCCTGGTCCTGGTCCACAGAACCGGGTCCTGGTCCTGATCCTGGTCCTGGTCCTGGTCTCAGCCAGGCTCGGTTCCAGCCCCGGGAGCTGTCCGCCCGGCCCGGTGCTGAAACGGGGCTCCGCCGCTCCGCCGCTCCGCCGCCGACAGCGGCTCCTTCCTGCGTCACTGGCCGGGCCAGGAGGCCTCTTCTCCGGCCGCGGGGGCAGCGGAGCCCCGGGGGAAACATCCAGAACCAGAACCGGGACCAGGGCGCGCACGAGTCCGGTTCTACCCGGGTTTCAGTCTCTGTTTTCATCTGCGCAGGAGATTCGGTCCTTGGGGATTCACTGGATGTTTGTGTTAATGAATGAATTGATTAATGAATTAAAAGCGTGTGACTCTGGAACAGTCTGGAGCAGGAAATGAAACAAAGTACTAACATAAATCTGATTAAAAATGATTTATAAACAGGTTTATGGAAGAGGAAATGTGTGATAAACAAATAAAATAGGAAAAATGGTATATTATACTGGCTTAAGATATGTTTGGATATTTATGTGGTTATTTATGTAGTATATATTATTATTATGTTGAGAGGGATAGTTATAATTATGTAATATATGTTATATATTTATTATGTATGTAGCATATATATATTTATAGGGATATTTATGTAGTTTATATAGTATATATTTATATAATATTTGTATTTTCTATATATTGATATAATATTTATGTAATATTTATATTTTCTATATACTTATATGGATAATTATGTAGTAATAGACATGTTTACATATTATTTATATAGACTATATTTATATGGATATTGTGTAGATAATATAATAATAGCAATAATGTAAATTCATAGAGTTATAAAGGGGTAGGAACTAGGAAAAAGTGTATAATTATACTTTTTATTTTTATATACATATTCGAAATAAATAAATTCATTCATTCCATGAATAGATTGATTAATGAATTGATTAATGAACCAGTTTCCCATCAGGACCCGCAGCTTTTGTGGCTTTTCCTTTTCCAGGTTTTGTTTTCTATTTAAAGTTTTCTAAAACCAAACTTTAATGGATCTTAAAATGCTTTAATATTAATATGTTACATTTGCAGAAGAAAACTAATTCTAGATCTGTGAATGAAAACATGAATTTACGACCTAAAAAACTTAAAGATCCGTAGTTTTTATAGAGTATAATAAGCTGTTGTAAATCTTCTTACAGTTGAATAATTCAACATATTTTCCATTTGAACTAGAAAACCTTATTTATTTATTTAGTTTTATAATTCAGGGTGTAACAATCTTTGTCTCCAACATCCCATAATAGTCAATAAAGTGAATAAAGTGCTTTAGTACGGAACAGAATCAGGGCCAGGCAGGAGAAAAAATATTTGAGAGGAGGAGATTTTTTTTATTGTGCACTTCGAGAAAAAAGTCAAAATGTCGAAATTAATTTTGAAATACATTTTTTGAGAAAAAACTTGAAATTTCGTGAATAAAGTTGAAATACATTTAGACTTTTTACTCGACATTTTGACTTTTTTTAGTTTAAAGGTCCTCTGGAACCAGAACCAGAACCAGTCCTGGTTCCAGGTCCGGTCCTGGTCCAGACCTTTGACCCCCTTCAGGACCAGGTCCTGGACCAGGACCTGGTCCTGGACCAGGACTGGTTCTGGTTCTGGTTCTGGTTCTGGTCCTGGTTCTGGTTCTGGTTCTGGTTCTGGTTCTGTTTCAGTTTCTCTTTGTGTTTCACCAGAAAAAGCCCGAGAGTTTCTGCACAAAACGGGCCGTTTCATCGTGATCGGCGGGATCGTGTCTCCGGTCCACGACTCCTACGGAAAACCCGTGAGTTCCAACCGTTCCCCGTTTTATAAAAACGTTTGTGAATGTTGTCGTGATTCTGTAAAAGTCTGTAAAAGTGAAACCTGTCCCTGAAGTTACCGCAGATCTGACTGGGATGGATCTGTGTTGTTTTCACTAATCTGTATTATTTTAGCTGTTTCCACCAACATAAGGGGGTTCCTGGTTTCCTGCAGACGATCCAAACCGTAGTTCATCATGTCTTGATTTCTGATCCTACCTATTGATCATTTGCGTGTTTTGCTTCTATAAACCGTATTGTCCCGAATATAAGACGGTGTTTTTTGCATTGAAATAAGACTGAAAAAGTGGGGTTTGTCTTACATTCGGGGTCTAGACGTTATACCCATTCACACCGCTAGATGGCGCCAGATATCTTTAAAGTGAATGCTGAACTAAACTCCCCAGGACAAAGGAACCCCTGTCACGAAGAAGAAAAGTAAAAACAGCAGTAGCACGAATAAGAAAAATAAAAAATAGCGGTAAGAAAGAAAAGAGAAGAAAATAACAGAAGAGATAACAGAAAAGGAGAAACGTAGCGACAATCTGGAGAAAAGTGGGTGGAAGAAGTTATGATGCAAACTTCAAGATCATGATTTGAATGAGGCAAAATAACAGGCTTCTTCTCTTGAATATATTTTTATAATCATTTGTTCCAGATGTACTGTAATTATTTTCTGTATAAAAATTTAATTTGGTGTTAAAAAGTCTTTTTTCAAATTTGAGTCTTGAAAAAGGGGGTCGTCTTATATTCGGGCCAATACGGTAATGATTTCTATCTATTATTGATTATCTGTGGGTGGACTTGTCCTTTGTCCATATAAAGGATATAAGGAATTCTCTCATTTATGAGTAAGTCTTTTTTTTTTAAAATATAACCTTGTACAAACTTTAAAATGTAGCCATCCTAAAACTAAGAGGCGCCTTTGTTTTTTAATTTTAATCCCTAGACATGCGTGACGGCCAGCGGGCCGGCTGCAAACACTCTAAACCTTAACAGGAATATTTGTCTTATTTCTAGTTAAAATGTCTCACCTTTAGTCAAAAAAATCTCATTACACTTAAAACAAGACTCATCACTGGAAAAACTACAATTTTCACCTGTTTCAAGTAGATTTTCACTTGAAATAAGTAGAAAAATCTGCCAGTGGAACAAGATTTTTTTGCTTATAATGAGAAGATAAATCTTGTTCCACTGGCAGATTTTTCTACTTATTTTAAGTGAAAATTTACTTGAAACAGGTGAAAATTGTCAAATAAGTTATTTTTCTGGTAATGACTCTTGTTTTAAGTGTAATGAGATTTTTTGACTAAAAATGAGACATTTTAACTAGAAATAGGACAAATATTCCTGGTAAGATTTAGAGTTTGCAGTGTGTTTCCTTTATCTAGTTATAAGATGTTCGTATATCTTTATACATGTACTCTATGTTATATTTAGATGTTGTATTTTATTCTACACCATGTGACCCCTGGGGGCGGGGCTTAAAACGGGCCGTCTATTGAATCCAGATCAACGATTGATTTGCTGAATAAATCTGCACTAGGGAGGAAAAGTTTGCGTATAAGCGCATTTAAATATAACATATTTAAATCTGTGATATTAACAATTAAAAATGAAGCTTTAGATGAAAACATCTAGTTTTGAACTTAATCTGCATTTGTTTCTAAAAACAAGACGTTTTTTCCTGAATCAGCAGTTTTTCTGTAATTAATCCCAGTTAATCTTTACATTTACAAACTACATATTTACTTTTCCTTTAACAGTTTTAATCTATTGGGCAGATTGACCAACGTTTAGATGAAACATGTTTTATTTGTTTAAGTAGAAAAACCACTGTAAAAATATCTTGATCTACTTTAAAAACATTAAGCGACTTTTTCTCATGAGATTTTTATGTCGATCAAGAAAAACTAGTTTTTGTATAAACTACTAAAGTTTTAGTTTGTACAAAATTCATTTGCAAGTAAAGTCAACTTAAATTTTGGTAAATAAAGTAAACTTAACACAATTAAGTTGACTGTACTTGCAAAATGTATTATATGTATTTATTATACAAAAATGAAGTAGTTTATACAAAGATTAGTCTTTCTTGATCTAAATAATAATCTCATGCAAAAAGCAGCTATGAATATTCTAGTAATCGAGTATTCTACTGAAAATTCCATCCATTAATCGAGTAATCGGATAAAACATATTTTTGTTTAGTTAAAGAGCGATTATAAATATACATAAGATGTTAGATGTTAATTGACATTAAGACTAAATGATATAATCCAGTAGGTTCATGTTTGTTCATTTAAAACCCTGAACTTACACCAGTCGACCAAATTCACTGATTCACTCAAAAAACTAAGGATCTTACCAAGAAATGTTCTTATTTCTAACCTAAAAACACCGTTACACCTGATAACACATCACCTAAAAGGTTTTTCCCTCGTGTTTCAATTAAACTTTCATTTGTGTCGAAATGTCGGGATTAATGTTGAAGTAAAATTTCATGAATAAAGTCAAAATGTCGAGAAAAAAGTCAAAATGTTGAGATTAATGTTGAAATACAAATTCATGAATAAAGTCGAAACTTTGTGAATAAAGTTGAAACATTTCGACTTTTTTCTTGACATTTCGACTCTTGAAAAAGACGGGGTCGTAAGCAAATCTCTAGTTCTAGTTAAGTTTAAAGTTAAAGTCTTCCAGGATTTGGAGTTTTGCCGCGAGAGCTGCTGTTTTGGAGCACGTTAGCCGTAGCCGCCAGCGCTAATGATGTTTTATCATCAATGACTACAGAGATAAAACTGAAAACTACCCAGTTAGCTTTATTACCTTTTTATTTCTACAGCTCTGTGTTTTTACAGATTAAATGCGTTAGCCGCATCGACACTCGTCATAATTAACAGAAACCTCCACAGGCTAACGTTATCGTAGCGTCAGCGCGTTGTGCCGCGTTAAACATAGTCCAAATACGATGCTTTGAGCTGCAAAATTAAACCATTCCTCCAGGCAGAGGAAGGGTTGAGGTGGAGGTTGTGGTTTTGGTTGTGGTTTTGGTTAGAGAGTTAGGGTTTTGGTTGGTTGGAGGTTGTGGTTTTGGTACGTTGGTTGCAGGTTCTCCTGCAGGTGCAGCAGGTTCCAGACCGGCTGCAGTGGTTTGGTGATTAGGGGTTAGATTGGTTTTGGTTGGGGCTAGGTTTGGGGTTAGATTGGTTGCAGGTTCTCCTGCAGGTGCAGCAGGTTCCAGACCGGCTGCAGTGGTTTGGTGATTAGGGGTTAGATTGGTTTTGGTTGGGGCTAGGTTTGGGGTTAGATTGGTTGCAGGTTCTCCTGGAGGTGCAGCAGGTTCCAGACCGGCTGTGGTGGTTTGGTGATTAGGGGTTTGGTTGGTTGGAGGGTTGGGGTTGTGGATGAGGTTGTGGTTTTGGTTGGAGGTTTTGGTTGTGGTTGGGGTTAGGTTGGTTGGTTAGGTTGGTGTGGGTTGTGGTTGTGGTTTTGGTTGTGGTACGTTGGTTGCAGGTTCTCCTGCAGGTGCAGCAGGTTCCAGACCAGCTGCAGTGGTTTGGTTGGTTGTGGTTGTGGTTGTTGTTCGGGTTAGGTTGGTTGGAGGTTTTGGTTGTGGTTGGGGTTAGATTGGTTGCAGGTTCTCCTGCAGGTGCAGCAGGTTCCAGACCGGCTGCGGTGGTTTGGTGATTAGGGGTTACGTTGGTTGTAGGGTTGGGGTTGTGGATGAGGTTGTTGTTCGGGTTAGGTTGGTTGGGGTTGTGGTTGAGGTTTTGGTTGGGACTAGGTTTGGGGTTGGGGTTGGTTGCAGGTTCTCCTGCAGGTGCAGCAGGTTCCAGACCGGCTGTGGTGGTTTTTTCTTCTTCTTCTTCAACGTGATGAACTCCAGATCAGATCCGTAACCGTTAGTAACCGTTAGTAACCGTTAGTAACCGTTAGCAACCGTTAGTAACCGTTAGTAACCGTTAGTAACCGTTAGTAACCGTTAGTAACCGTTAGTAACCGTTAGCAACCGTTAGCAACCGTTAGTAACCGTTAGTAACCGTTAGCAACCGTTAGCAACCGTTAGTAACCGTTAGCAACCGTTAGCAACCGTTAGTAACCGTTAGTAACCGTTAGTAACCGTTAGTAACCGTTAGCAACCGTTAGCAACCGTTAGCAACCGTTAGTAACCGTTAGTAACCGTTAGTAACCGTTAGTAACCGTTAGTAACCGTTAGCAACCGTTAGTAACCGTTAGTAACCGTTAGCAACCGTTAGTAACCGTTAGTAACCGTTAGTAACCGTTAGTAACCGTTAGTAACCGTTAGCAACCGTTAGTAACCGTTAGCAACCGTTAGTAACCGTTAGTAACCGTTAGTAACCGTTAGTAACCGTTAGCAACCGTTAGTAACCGTTAGTAACCGTTAGTAACCGTTAGTAACCGTTAGTAACCGTTAGCAACCGTTAGTAACCGTTAGCAACCGTTAGTAACCGTTAGTAACCGTTAGTAACCGTTAGCAACCGTTAGTAACCGTTAGCAACCGTTAGCAACCGTTAGTAACCGTTAGTAACCGTTAGTAACCGTTAGCAACCGTTAGCAACCGTTAGTAACCGTTAGTAACCGTTAGTAACCGTTAGTAACCGTTAGCAACCGTTAGTAACCGTTAGCAACCGTTAGTAACCGTTAGTAACCGTTAGTAACCGTTAGTAACCGTTAGTAACCGTTAGTAACCGTTAGCAACCGTTAGTAACCGTTAGCAACCGTTAGTAACCGTTAGTAACCGTTAGTAACCGTTAGTAACCGTTAGCAACCGTTAGCAACCGTTAGTAACCGTTAGCAACCGTTAGTAACCGTTAGTAACCGTTAGTAACCGTTAGTAACCGTTAGCAACCGTTAGCAACCGTTAGCAACCGTTAGTAACCGTTAGTAACCGTTAGTAACCGTTAGCAACCGTTAGCAACCGTTAGCAACCGTTAGTAACCGTTAGCAACCGTTAGCAACCGTTAGCAACCGTTAGTAACCGTTAGTAACCGTTAGTAACCGTTAGCAACCGTTAGCAACCGTTAGCAACCGTTAGCAACCGTTAGTAACCGTTAGTAACCGTTAGTAACCGTTAGTAACCGTTAGTAACCGTTAGCAACCGTTAGTAACCGTTAGTAACCGTTAGTAACCGTTAGTAACCGTTAGTAACCGTTAGCAACCGTTAGTAACCGTTAGCAACCGTTAGTAACCGTTAGTAACCGTTAGTAACCGTTAGTAACCGTTAGCAACCGTTAGCAACCGTTAGTAACCGTTAGTAACCGTTAGTAACCGTTAGTAACCGTTAGCAACCGTTTAACCGGATAGTTTCACTTCTGTCCACGTCTGGACGTCTGGACTCACGACGCCGTCTGGGGGTTCTGGTTCTGGTTCTGGTTCTGGTCCTGGTTCTGGTCCTGGTCCTGGTTCTGGTTCTGGTTCTGGTTCTGGTTCTGGTTCTGGTTCTGGTTCTGGTCCTGGTTCTGGTCCTGGTCCTGGTTCTGGTCCTGGTCCTGGTTCTGGTCCTGGTCCTGGTTCTGGTTCTGGTTCTGGTTCTGGTTCTGGTCCTGGTCCTGGTTCTGGTCCTGGTCCTGGTTCTGGTTCTGGTTCTGGTTCTGGTCCTGGTTCTGGTCCTGGTCCTGGTTCTGGTTCTGGTTCTGGTCCTGGTTCTGGTCCTGGTCCTGGTTCTGGTTCTGGTTCTGGTCCTGGTTCTGGTTCTGGTCCTGGTTCTGGTCCTGGTTCTGGTTCTGGTTCTGGTTCTGGTCCTGGTTCTGGTTCTGGTCCTGGTTCTGGTCCTGGTTCTGGTTCTGGTTCTGGTTCTGGTCCTGGTTCTGGTCCTGGTTCTGGTTCTGGTTCTGGTTCTGGTTCTGGTTCTGGTCCTGGTTCTGGTCCTGGTTCTGGTTCTGGTTCTGGTTCTGGTTCTGGTTCTGGTTCTGGTTCTGGTTCAGGTTCAGGTTCTGGTTCTGGTCCTGGTTCTGGTCCTGGTTCTGGTTCTGGTTCTGGTTCTGGTCCTGGTTCTGGTCCTGGTTCTGGTTCTGGTTCTGGTTCTGGTTCTGGTTCTGGTCCTGGTTCTGGTTCTGGTTCTGGTTCTGGTTCTGGTCCTGGTTCTGGTTCTGGTCCTGGTTCTGGTTCTGGTTCTGGTTCTGGTTCTGGTCCTGGTTCTGGTCCTGGTCCTGGTCCTGGTCCTGGTTCTGGTCCTGGTCCTGGTCCTGGTCCTGGTTCTGGTCCTGGTCCTGGTTCTGGTCCTGGTTCTGGTTCTGGGTGTTTTCCTCGTGTCCTACTTTCTCTGCAGAAATAACATGAATAATTTAATCTGCAGCTTCAGATTCTCTCGTTTTTACTCGTCTTTGTGCGTCTGAGACGGTTCTGGAGGATTCACCTGGACCCGGTTCTGGAGGACCCGGTTCTGCTGGATCCCCCTGGACCCGGTTCTGCTGGATCCACCTGGACCCGGTTCTGCTGGATCCACCTGGACCTGGTTCTGCTGGATCCACCTGGACCTGGTTCTGGTCCCCCGGGTCCTGGTCCTGAACCGGTCCTGGTCCTGGTCCTGGTCCTGGTCCGGTCCCACCCCCGATAGTTTAGAGGTTTATTCTGCAGGAGAATCGGTCTCTGATAAAAAACCAGGTCATTATAAATTACAGGCTTTTTCTAAACGACCATTTTATCAAAAATCCTAGAAAACCAGTTTCCCGTCGTTTCCCAGCGTTTCAGGAGGAACAGGAGTTTTAGAGTCCGGTCTGCTTTTAAAACCAGTCTGCTTTTAAAACCAGTCTGCTTTTAAATCCAGTCTGGTTTTAAAACCGGTCTGCTTTTAAAACCAGACTGGTTTTAAAACCAGTCTGCTTTTAAAACCAGTCTGCTTTTAAAACCAGTCTGCTTTTAAAACCAGTCTGGTTTTAAAACCAGTCTGCTTTTAGAACCAGACTGCTTTTAAAACCAGTCTGCTTTTAAAACCAGTCTGCTTTTAAAACCAGTCTGCTTTTAAAACCAGTCTGCTTTTAAAACCAGTCTGCTTTTAAAACCAGTCTGCTTTTAAAACCAGTCTGCTTTTAAAACCGGTCTGCTTTTAAAACCAGTCTGCTTTTAAAACCGGTCTGCTTTTAAAACCAGTCTGCTTTTAAAACCAGTCTGCTTTTAAAACCAGTCTGCTTTTAAAACCAGTCTGCTTTTAAAACCGGTCTGCTTTTAAAACCAGTCTGCTTTTAAAACCAGTCTGCTTTTAAAACACTGAGGCCCCGTTTCCACATAGCCGGTATTTACAAAAACGGATATTTCCCTCTACGTTTGGAAAAATTCTATCGTTTACACGAGATCGTTTTCAAAATCTCTTCGTTTAGACGAATCCGCATAAATACGCTGTTAACGTCATGCCAGCCAATCAGAATCCTGGAAAAAACATCAACAAATGACACGAGTAACTTCCAGTTAAGGCTGATTTATGGTTCCGCGTTACACCAACGCAGAGCTACGGCGTAGGGTACGCGGTACGCACACCGTACGGCGCTGGTACCGCGTAGCCTACGCCGTAGCTCTGCGTCGATTTAACGCAGGACCATAATTCAGACGTTACTTCCAAGATGAACCAGAGTCTTTGGTTTGGAGTGACAGAGAAGTGGAGTTACTTCTCAACATTTTGACTTTTTTCTCTGCCACCTATCCCCCTTTTTTTCTCGACATTTCATCTTTTCTCACAAAATTTCGACTTTTTTCTCAAAATTTCGACTTTTTCTCGACTTCTTTCTCAAAATTTTGACTTTTTTCTCAAAATTTTGACTTTTTTCTCATCTTTTTTCACAAAATTTTGACTTGTTCTCGACTTTTTTCTCAAAATTTCGACTTTTTCTCGACTTCTTTCTCAAAATTTTGACTTTTTTCTCAAAATTTTGACTTTTTTCTCATCTTTTTTCACAAAATTTTGACTTGTTCTCGACTTTTTTCACAAAATTTTGACTTTTTCTCAAAATTTTAACTTTTTTCTCAAAATTTCTCAAACAGATATTTCCCCCTCTACGTTTATTAAAATCCCATCATTTCCAGGAACCTGCATAAATATCTGTTAAGGTGCTATGAGCAGCCAAACCTACAGGGGGCAGTGTAACGAGAAGATAAAGTCATGCTAGCCAATCAGAATCCTGGAAAAAAACATCAACAAATGACACGAGTTACTTCCAGTTTGACATTTTGACTTGTTTCTCAAAATGTTGACTTTTTTCTCAAGATTACGACTTTTTTCTCGACTTTTTTTCTCAAAATTTTGACTTTTTTCTCAAAATTTCGACTTTTTTCTCAAAATTTCGACTTTTTTCTCGACTTATTTCTCAAAATTTCGACTCTTTTCTATAAATTTCTACTTTTTTCTTACTTCTTTCTCAGAATTTTGACTTTTTTCTCAAAATTTCGACTTTTTTCTCAAAATTTTGACTTTCTTCTCGACTTTTTTCTCAAAATTTCGTCTTTTTTTCTCAAAATTTCTCAAAAACTGATATTTCCCCCTCTACGTTTATAAAAGTCCCATCATTTCCAGGAACCTGCATAAATATCTGTTAAGGTGCTATGAGCAGCCAAACCTACAGGGGGCAGTGTAACGAGAAGATAAAGTCATGCTAGCCAATCAGAATCCTGGAAAAAAACATCAACAAATGACACTAGTAACTTCCAGTTACTTCCAAGATGAACCAGAGTCTTTGGTTTGGAGTGACAGAGAAGTGGAGTTACTTTTAAGTGTGACGTTAAAATATAAAACAGGTAAAATACAAGAAAATATTGACGGTTACAAACTAATTGTAAACACAGGTGTCACTCATGACGCTGGTGACGTTTCTGTCTCATAATGTGACGTTCTGAAGAATAAATGTCCGTTTCTCTCCGTTTACAAGCAAACGTGAAGACGGAGGTTTGAAAAATCTACACTTTGGCCGGAGTTTTCAGAAATGATGGTTTTTGGTGAATTTGAGCTTCGTTTTCGTGTAAACGAACGAACAAAACGCATGAAAACACCAGCGTTTCTGCTCCGTGGAAACGTGGCCTGAGTCAGTTGTTCTTTGTGGCAGGGTGGAGGAGCTGCAGCCACGCAGGCTGATGGGTCACAGCTGTGTCCCATCAGCCTCTCCACCCTGCCACCCTTCATAAGGCTGGGGTGGCAGGCGTGGCTGCAGCAGCAACGGGGCTGTTGTGGGAGAAGGTGCTTGTGCACGTGTGGGAGTTTCTGGTGAATAAAGAGTTCTTGCACTAAACCCCGTGTCGTCTCTGTCCTGTCGGTCGGGCCCGTAGCACTCGCCCTGCTACATTCTTCACCCTAAAATGTTTATTTACGTTTATATCCTGATCCACAGGACTGTCTCAGAAAATTAGAATATTGTGATTTTCTGTAATGCAATTAAAAAACCTCCATTCTGGATTCATTACAAATCAACTGAAATATTACAAGCCTTTTATTATTTTAATATTGCTGATCATGGTTTACAGCTTAAGAAAACTCAAATATCCTATCTGAAAAAATTAGAATATTCTGGGAATCTTAATCTTAAACTGTAAGCCATAATCAGCAATATTAAAATAATAAAAGGCTTGCAATATTTCAGTTGATTTGTAATGAATTCAGAATGTATGACATTTTTGTTTTTGTAATTGCATTACAGAAAATAAATAACTTTATCACAATATTCTAATTTTCCGGGACAGTCCTGTAGATCATGTGTCTAGGAAAATAATCACGCCCTGGATTTGTGTTTCCTGCTTGTAAAAAGAGTCGTAGCACTTTCATGGAAATGTACCAGTAAAGCACAACTCATTAACTGGATTTAGGAAATGTCTACGACTTTACCTGTGGAAAAGATCACTTATATTATAAAGCACAAACTATCGTTGTTTCAAAACATTTGGGCTCCTTTTATGGAATTTATGGAGGATTTAAGCAGATCCTCTGCAGTTCTAGAATCATTTCCTTTCTCTTGACACTTACTTCTTTATTCTGTGTGAATTTTACTGTATATTTGAGTTTATATTTCTGAATTAAGCACAACGGTGAAATGGGCTAAACCTTGAAAAACAGAGAAACCTTTGTTGTTTTGATTTTTGTTACTTTTATTTATTCTTTCTTTCTTTCTTTCTTTCTTTCTTTCTTTCTTTCTTTCTTTCCTTTTCTCATTTAAACCTAGATTGAGTTGCTTTGTAATATCTCATAAATATCTGAGCTGTAAGGAAATATGGTTCGCTTGCTGGACAATAATTCCGCTGAAGTTTCCTCTTCTTTATGTCATTGGAAGGATTTTGAAAACCAAATAAAGTTATTGTTGTTAAAAAAAACACTGAATCAGATTTTTAAAAGGGTTTTAGCAACAGACTCTGGAAACTGTTATTCTACTGCTTTTAAATGTAGGCTAGGCTAAGCTAGGCTAAGCTAGGCTAGGCTAGGCTAGGCTAGGCTAGGCTAGGTCTGCTCCAACTGTCTTAACTTAAATCAGGATAAAAACAATAAGGTTTACTGAACCGTACTCCTAAATTAAATACTTACCTGCGGTACTATACTGCCCTTATTTTTTAACAACTTGTGCTTTTTATTATTTTACCTTCTTTTCACATAATTTTATTTCATTTTATTTGTTATTTACTGTTTAATTGTGTCTTGCCGCTTTTAATGTTGATGTAAAGCACTTTGAATTACCTTGTGTTGAATTATGCTGTACAGATAAACTTGCCTTGCCTTGCCTAGGCTAGGCTAGGCTAGGCTAGGCTAAGCTATGCTAGGCTAGGCTAGGCTAGCCTGTTCAAAACAACACAGTTTCTCCCAGTTGCACTGGAAGCCGTTGCAACACCATCTAATCCCTTCCTGAGATGTTTGAGACCAAAAATAAACCTCTGTTTTAGTTAAAGTTGTTGAACTTCCATCCTTGATGCAGGGGCGTTTTTAGGATCCAAAGACATCAGGGGCTAATGAGAAATGATCAGGGGCTGGAACCATCTGCATTATTATTATTTTTTTGCTCTTATTTATGATGAAAAACGCATAAATAACACATAAATAACACATAAATAATGCTTTAAACTGTACAGATACATGTATTTTATTGACTGGATCTGTAATTAATCACCTGAATGAACTGATGCATGCCCTTTGCCTTACCTTAATCTAATTTAGACTATCACAGATGTCACAATCGGTAGGTTCTTTTCGATCCCCAATAGACCACAGAAGCAGGTGGAAGGTTACGACACTTTATTCAATGGTGAACAACAAGTAATATATTTTCGGCTCACTGGAGTAAAAGAAATCTGGGGGTTAAGATCTGCCACCAATAATATTAAAATCAACAACGGGAGGAGGGGGCTCAAATTAAATAGCTTGGCCACCAGAATTAGACTGAGACCTAGATACACCACTGCAAGAAACCAATCACAGAATCAAATAAGGATCACGGCATTAGCCAATGGTAACCAAACAATACGTTTCCAAAACACATGCAAACACCATTAAAAGCAGGTCTCGTGAAACATAGTGGCCCAAAACCCCTTCAACCCCCCTCCCTACAATCAAATCTCGTATCCCCCAGATAATGATGTCAGTCAGTGGCCCCTAAAACAAATAAGAATAGGAATTAAAAATGCTCAGCCGAGACAATAATAAAAAGAACAATAAGTAAAACTCTATGATAAAAGTCAGTGGTAAAAACCCGTGGCCATACAATGAGCCAACAGTCTGTACTGGCCCGCCCAGGGACTACAGTCTCTGCGCGCCTGACTGTGTGCGCTGGGGGAGCTCTGGCGTCCCGCACCAGGAAAACAGGCGTGGAATCAGTCCGGCAGGTGAGGGGGCGGGGTCCGGCAGACTCTCAGGAGAGGAACAGCGTCGGCGAGTCAAACCAGGCTGGAAAGCAGGAAAAGAGTGCAATCAGTGGACTGAGTTATGAGAAGTTACACTCACTCGTGTTCAAGCTCCAGGGTAGACCGTTCCTCTATGTGAGCAAATAGAGAGCGATGTTCCCAACAAATGAGGTGATCAAGCGGGGGTCCTCTCAACGTCCAGGAAGGCAAGCAGGAATCTCCCTCTGCGTTCAGCCTCCAGCGCTGTCGGTCTCTCTGCCGTGCGTTCAACGCTGCGCCGCATCTGTTTCCCCTTTTTATCACCGCTGTCTCCACCTGAGAGCCTTGATTGCAAGATTTGCTTCACCTGTGAAGAGAGCACAACAAGGGAAGACACACCCACCCCTGCGCAATTGTCAGCCAAGTCCCAGTTGAATTGCTCTCCTGCACACAGTTCACTGTCCACAGTGTTTTCAATAAAAAAGTTAAAATCACAGTTCAGTCGCCGTCAGCCGCAACATTTCCCCCCTGCTTTTTCCAGCGGCCGTCCCGGCCGCTACAATTGTCGGAAGCGAAGAGGGCGCATGCCAAAGTTAATCCGGTGGGGACGTCTTAGGTGGGTGTTGCTCTCGCCCACACCTGCAGCAGAGTTACTGGGGCCTTCTTCGGGCCCTGGGCGGGTACTACTAGAGGATACCCCACCTAATACATGCTGTTCAGGGACATTGACATCATTACATAAAGACAACGATGTATGGTCGGGCTCAGGAGAGACAGGGCCTGCGTCACGAGCTGGCCTAGTTCGGCCTTGATCTGCATCTTGAGAGGTGGATGGGGTATCAGAAGCACTATAGTTTAGGACACGGTCTGAATCAGAGCAGGGAGCATTGGGCACCAGATCAGAATGTTCAGGGACCTGATCAGAGTGGGTAGCTGGAAGTTGAGAGTTCAATTGCACGAAGTGGGGTGCCGTACTCAAGTTTGTGGGCGCCCCACCCGAAGTCGTCAGAGTAGGGCCAGCCAGTCTAGCCACTGGGGGGAGTACCTTTGTCAGAAGGTCTTCCAATGGGGGACGTTCTTGGCTAGAGTCCCTGTCATCCACTGGGAAAGCAGTAGTTGCCGGATCAAAGATACACAAACGCAAATTGTTGCGATGAATTGTACGGACAGGTCCTTCCTTGGCCTCTGGTCGGACAACGTACACTGGCTGTTCGGAATTGGGTTGCGCCAGTATGACAAACCGTTGAGGGCCCCATCGGGGAGATAACTTCCCTTGGGCCCGTCGACGGAAGTTCCTTATCAGAACCCTTTCCCCTGACAGCAAGGGTATGGCCTGAGCAGTCCGGTTGTATCGAGCCTGATCCCAGGCCTGACGACGTTCGGCCTGTGCCTTCACTTTTGTAAATGCCTCACGAAGGGCATGGTGATGGCTTTCAACCCACCCATCCAAGGTGTACTTCGATTGAGGTGGGGACACCTGGTGAACCACATCAACTGGCAACCTGGCATGTCGGCCAAACAGCACATAATGGGGAGCCAATCCGGTACTAGCGTGTGTGGAGTTGTTGTAAGCCTGGAGCAGCTCAGGCAACTTGGTGTGCCACCGGGGATGATTCTGGGAGTCCAAGGAGCTCAACAGGCCAAGCAGGGTTTGATTAAAGCGTTCACAAGCTCCATTCCCCTGAGGATGATATGGTGTGGTCCGTGCTTTGGTGCATCCATACATCTCGCAAAGCTGCTGCATTAGAGCTGACTCAAAAGCACCTCCCTGATCCGATAAAAGCCTTTCAGGGCACCCGAAGGGCTGAATTAGGGATGTCCACAGAGCCTTAACCGTTGTGGCTGCAGTCTGATCCTTAGTAGGAACTGCCAGGGCATAGCGGGAAAAGAGATCTGTCATCACCAGTATATAGGGGTAAGTGTCACCAGGGCGGCCTAGGGACAAATAGTCTAGCCCCACTACCTCCCAGGGGTAGCTGGTCTTTATAGACTGTAGTGGTGCACGGGCATGTGGTCCAGCCTTACTCACTTGACAAGTTCGGCATTCCTTGGTCCAAATCTGCACTTCTTTGCTCATTCTGGGCCAGAAGAAGCGCCTCCGCAGGATCGACAGCACCTTCTCCCCACTCATATGTCCTGCCGCTTGGTGGTATTCTGCCCAGAGCCCCTGGGTATACTTTGGGGGGACAATCAGCTGTTGGGTGGGTGTCCTTGTATCTGGCTCTTCCACAAGCCGGTAGAGGATCCCGTCCTGCTCCATCAATCGCTCCCATTCCTGCAACAACTGGCTTAGCCATGGGGAGGAGGTGCGTCTCAATTCGCTGGATGGAGCCTTGCCTGTTTCGAGCCATCCTCGCAACTGGGACAGGTCCACGTCCTGCTGCTGTCGCTCTCTCCACAGGTTGACAGACACCGGGGGGTCTACCACTGGGGCTGATGCACTGGGTACGCTGACGTGCAGTCCGTCTGCCTGGACGGTAGCCTTGGTAGTCTGGGGGAGCCTGGACAACAAATCTGCATTCTGATTACTTGACCCTGGACGATATTTAAGGTCAAAGGAGTAATTGGAAAGTTGGGCCGCCCACCTTTGCTCCACAGCCCCAAGACGGGCAGTGTCCAGGTGTACTAGTGGATTGTTATCGGTAAACACAGTGAATTGGGCGCCCCATAGGTAGTCCTTAAACTTATCGGTCACCGCCCACTTCAGAGCCAAGAGCTCTAGCTTGAAAGAGCTGTAGTTCTGGTCATTGCGTTCGGCTCCAACCAGGCTACGACTAGCATAGGCAATGACTCTTTCCTGTCCCTCTTGTACCTGGGAAAGGACTGCCCCAAGACCTTCTAAACTGGCGTCTGTGTACAGCTTAAAAGGCAGTGTAAAATCGGCGTAGGCCAGAATAGGGGCTGAGAGGAGAGCTGCTTTCATTTTTTCAAAAGCAACTTGGCAATCTGCTGCCCAAGTCACAGGGGTGGAATCCCGACCAGCAATGCCCTGAAGCAACTTGGTCAGTGGAGCAGCCAGCCGGGAAAAAGAAGGGACAAATCTTCGATAATACCCCACAAATCCCAGGAAAGAGCGAACTTCCTTTGTAGTGGTGGGTACTGGCCAATTCTTCACAGCTTGGGTTTTCTCTGGATCGGTAGCCACTCCCCCACAACTGACCACATGGCCCAAGTACTTAACCTCCCGCTGGAAGAGGCGACATTTACGGGGCTGGAGTTTCAACCCATGGTCCGAGAAACGTAGGAATACTGCCTCCAGGTGGTCTAGATGAGACTGAAAGTCCGGGGAGTAAACGATCACATCATCCAAGTAGATCAGAAGGTAGTCATGTACATAAGAGCCCAAACAGCGCTGCATCAAGCGTTGAAACGTTGCTGGGGCATTACAGAGACCAAAAGGCATCCGAGTGAACTGGTAGAGCCCCAGCGCGGTGGCAAACGCAGTTTTCTCTTGATCCTCTGGGGCTACCTCAACCTGCCAGTAGCCTGAAGCAAGGTCCAGAGTTGAGTACCAGGCGGCCTTCTTCAAACTGGTCAATGATTCCTCGATGCGGGGCAAGGGGAAGGCATCCTTGTGAGTAATTGCGTTGAGCTTCCGGTAGTCCACGCAGAACCTCAAAGTGCCGTCCTTCTTCCGCACCAAAACTATAGGTGCAGCCCATGGGCTTGAGCTTTCTGTGATGACCCCGCTATCGAGCATCCCCTGCAGTAGCACCCTGAGTTCAGCGTGCAGTTTTGGTGGAACTGGCCTATATCGTTCTCGGCTTGGGGGCGCTGCCCCGGTGGGAATCTGGTGGCGCACAACACCGGTGCAACCAAAATCCTCGTCGTGGGCTGCAAACACGCTTGTCCACTTTTCTAAAAAGGCAGCCAACTGCTGCTCTTCTTCTGGGCTCAGTCCATCCCCTTGTAGCTCCAAGGCAGGATGCTTAACCCCAGGGTTCCAGCTGGCTGTGGCTCCAGGGGTCTGATGCATTGCAGCTGCTTCCACCCGGCACACACTAACTTCTACCTCTTGGGGACCTGTGGGCTGCAATTCCAACCGCGCTGGGGCCTGCACTTCCTGGGGTTCGATCTGGGAAACGGCAGCCAGGGCCTTTCGTTGAGGCAGCTCAATTTGGAAAGGATGGGGATTACACAGCCTCAATGGAACCTTGCCACCCCGTACTTGAGAAATAGTCCTTGCCACTCGCCATTCTCTGTCTCCTTCTGAATCTCCGGATAAGTCCTCCACCAGTACCAAAGTGTCTGGTGAACACATAGTTTGGGGAACATGGGCCCACACCATCATTTCCGTCTCTGGGGGAATGACAGCTGGAGCTTGTCTGTGGAGCTTCGCTGTGCCCTGCACTGGGGCCAATGGGGACAGAGCCTGAAGCTGTCTACACGCAGCAAAAGCCTTCTCCCACGCCCGACCAGCAAAAGGTGAGAGAGATGAGCGGAAAGCTCGCTGCCCTGGGTGGCCACACTGAAAAAGGATTTCCCAGCACTGAGATATCACATTCATGCCCAACAGCCCACGTTCGGTGTCCACACAGTCATCTTGCACAACAATCACGCCCTGTTCAGGTAGCGCAATCCCTCCCACAGCCATATCCACCACTGCATAGCCCACATAAGGAATCTTCAACCCATTGGCAGCTTTTAGGGCCAGCCATGAGAGATCATCAGGGTCCTTGATTAGGTCGGCCCCAAAGTGGCGATGGAACAGGGAGTGGCTAAAGAGTGTCACCTGGGAACCAGTATCTAAGATACAGGGAATATCCCTGCCACGGATGTTGACGCTTACTTCTGGGCAGCGACCTACGAATGAAGGCTTTTCAGAGGGATCTAGGCCTGCCTTGGTCCCGGTCACTTGCCCTACAGTGGCCGGTGAAGCTGAAAACCCTGGGAGGGTACTTGTTTTCTAGGGCAGAAACGTTGAATGTGACCAACTTCCCCACAATCCTTACATACAGGACGACCCTGTTCATCCCACTGGAAGGTTTGATTGCTGCGGTTAGTTGCACGCCTCCGGTTACTCAATTGGGGTCTAGAGGATGCTACTTGGGGGTTAGAAAAGGCAGACATCTGGCTTCGTAATTCCTCTGCGATCGTTTTACCCAGCAATGTGACTTGCTCCTTAATCTCCTGTCGCATCTCAGTCCTAAAGGACTCCTTGAGCTGCTCAATATCCAGGGCTGAGGGTATAGACTTCAGCGGTGGTGGGACAGCCTGGGCCTGGCAAGCCATGGCATCCTCACCTCTAGCATACTCCCGCTCCAGGGCCAATGCCTCATCACAGGCTGCCTCAAATGACATAGCTGGGGATGCACGTCTGAGCTCTCGTTGCAGCTCACGTTTTGCTGGGCCATCCCTCAACCCTCTGGAAAACTGTGCACGTAAGACACTATTTGCGGGGCCCACATTAACCGGATCACTGCTCTGCCACCTGTTGAAGGACTCACGAAGACGCAGAATAAAGTCCTCTATGCCCTCCCCCAGCAGTTGCTTACAGTCAAAAAAATCTGCCCTCAATTGGTCCGGAGAATGGTTGCTCCCATACTTTTTTGTCAGAACATCCAGGATTTTCTGATCGGTGTCTCTATCTTCTGATGGCATTAACATGATCTGTTTGCGTGCTTTGCCATCCAAAGTAGTTAATATAAAATCTACTCGCTGTTGCACATTTAAATTTTGTGCCCGCAGGAATGCTTCCACCTGAGCCCGCCATTTGTCATACATCTCCACCCCACCTTCCCCACAGAACTTGGAAACCCATGAAGCACCCATGAACCATGGCAACATGGCTGCATACGCCAACTGGGGGTTGGGATCATTTTGGGGGTGAAAATCTCCCTGCTGGCTTGTGCCTGCCTCAGGACGTTCGTAACTCATTGTATCGTATGCGTGGTCTATTGGGGATCCTGCCAACAACGCCAAATTATGTCACAATCGGTAGGTTCTTTTCGATCCCCAATAGACCACAGAAGCAGGTGGAAGGTTACGACACTTTATTCAATGGTGAACAACAAGTAATATATTTTCGGCTCACTGGAGTAAAAGAAATCTGGGGGTTAAGATCTGCCACCAATAATATTAAAATCAACAACGGGAGGAGGGGGCTCAAATTAAATAGCTTGGCCACCAGAATTAGACTGAGACCTAGATACACCACTGCAAGAAACCAATCACAGAATCAAATAAGGATCACGGCATTAGCCAATGGTAACCAAACAATACGTTTCCAAAACACATGCAAACACCATTAAAAGCAGGTCTCGTGAAACATAGTGGCCCAAAACCCCTTCAACCCCCCTCCCTACAATCAAATCTCGTATCCCCCAGATAATGATGTCAGTCAGTGGCCCCTAAAACAAATAAGAATAGGAATTAAAAATGCTCAGCCGAGACAATAATAAAAAGAACAATAAGTAAAACTCTATGATAAAAGTCAGTGGTAAAAACCCGTGGCCATACAATGAGCCAACAGTCTGTACTGGCCCGCCCAGGGACTACAGTCTCTGCGCGCCTGGCTGTGTGCGCTGGGGGAGCTCTGGCGTCCCGCACCAGGAAAACAGGCGTGGAATCAGTCCGGCAGGTGAGGGGGCGGGGTCCGGCAGACTCTCAGGAGAGGAACAGCGTCGGCGAGTCAAACCAGGCTGGAAAGCAGGAAAAGAGTGCAATCAGTGGACTGAGTTATGAGAAGTTACACTCACTCGTGTTCAAGCTCCAGGGTAGACCGTTCCTCTATGTGAGCAAATAGAGAGCGATGTTCCCAACAAATGAGGTGATCAAGCGGGGGTCCTCTCAACGTCCAGGAAGGCAAGCAGGAATCTCCCTCTGCGTTCAGCCTCCAGCGCTGTCGGTCTCTCTGCCGTGCGTTCAACGCTGCGCCGCATCTGTTTCCCCTTTTTATCACCGCTGTCTCCACCTGAGAGCCTTGATTGCAAGATTTGCTTCACCTGTGAAGAGAGCACAACAAGGGAAGACACACCCACCCCTGCGCAATTGTCAGCCAAGTCCCAGTTGAATTGCTCTCCTGCACACAGTTCACTGTCCACAGTGTTTTCAATAAAAAAGTTAAAATCACAGTTCAGTCGCCGTCAGCCGCGACACAGACAGTGGAGATTTCAGGTGGTGGTGATCTTGCAGCTCGCGCATAACGGCAGCACATTCAAGACGCACAGACAAGGATCTAGGATCATAATGTGTTCGCATGGTATTTTAGTGATAAATTGCATGCTTTGACAATATTGTAGATTATTTCTTGTTGTCAGCAGGCCTACAGTTAATCAATGACCGAAAATATGAGATTTAAAACCAGAAGAAAAACAATTCTGGTGACATTTTTTACTGGGTCACTAATGATTTTTTACTGGGTCATGTGACCCAATAAAAAGGGTCTGGTGACGCCTCTGTTAGTTAGTTTTTAGCAATGCACAAAAACATGCAAACTGTGGAAAAAATAACCTACCTATTTTCTTTTTTTCCCAACGGGAGGCTATATAGTGTTTTCACAGCATGTCATCAATAACAAATTTGGCAATGTTGGCGGTACTGAATGTTGATAGATAGCTAGATAAATATATCGTCCCTTTTCACATCTAGCTATGTTATTCCAAATAGTATTTATAGTAGCTGGCTTAATTTAGCTAGCTACATAGCTAATGTTAGAAATAGTTATGGTGCGTTGACTGCGTTCCTTCATGGCTAGGAGCTTGTATTTCTTGCCCTCCTAGGAGTTTTAGCGGAAAGGGCCATCACAAAATGGCGGCTTAGAGTGTGACACGTAACTGCGGTTACATGCAGACCATAATCCGATTATTGTAGGTTTATGGTGCTCTTGTTGGTTTATGGTTTCTGCTGTCTTTGCCATGTATACTCGCCTTTGTTTATAAACATTGGCATAGACCGATTATTGAATAGACCGATTACTGATCCTAGCTTACTCCCACTATATGTTTATAAACAATTGGCATAAATGTTGATATCGAATAAGCCAACTAGTTCACCATGAACCTACAATAATCGGATTATGGTCTGCATGTAACCACACAGTCACTATTCCTGTCTTATTTTTGTCTCATTAAATCAGTCGTACACACAGTATCCCCCAACTGTTATCTGAGGACATGTTCGCTGCCTCTTTGTATGCACAAAATACCACGTAGTGAGTTGTAATCTACTGGCTAGCTAACAAAGCTAGCGAGTGCTATGGCTTAGTTTAGCTAGTGCTATATTGTATCATAATAGATATAGCTAGAATATAGTATAGTCCTTTTTCCTCCATAGAGAAAATTTGGGCGGCCGCCTTAGCCGATCTTCCCACCGCCTAAGATAAATCCCGAGCGCCTAAGTCCTAAAAAAAAAAAAAAAAAAAAAAAAAAATTTTTGTGTGTTTTAGGTTCGGGGCTAGAGGAAATACATTCGGGGCTCCAGCCTCGGAAGCCCATAGCTAAAAACGCCTTGACGTCCCTCAGACATGACTGAAGTTAAGCTAACGGTTCTGGTTCATCTTCATAGACAAATACAGCTGCGTATCATCAGCATAGCAATGAAAATGAGTGCTGTGATTCTACTTCCCAAGACCCTAGCTGTGCTAGTTTATACCAAGAGCCTCGGTCTCCTGGTGACACTAATATATACCTGGGTAGTAGGAATGGGTGATATTTTACCGTTGACGATAAACCGTCAAAAAAATTCCCCACGGTAAGAATTTGTATCTCGCGGTAAAAATGATAAATTCCTGTTGATGACGTTTTTGTGTAAAACTGATTTATGGTTCTGTGTTAAATCCACGCACAACGTACGTGAAGGAAGGAAGGAAGGAAGGAAGGAAGGAAGGAAGGAAGGAAGGAAGGAAGGAAGGAAGGAAGGAAGGAAGGAAGGAAGGAAGGAAGGAAGGAAGGAAATGAGCCAGAAAGAAAGAAAGAAAGAAAGAAAGAAAGAAAGAAAGAAAGAAAGAAAGAAAGAAAGAAAGAAAGAAATGAGCCAGAAAGAAAGAAAGAAAGATAAATTCCCATTGATGACGTTTAGTACTATTCAGTATCTTTTAGAGCAGTGTTTTGGGGGCTCCAAAGACTGCTCCAAAGACCGCCCATCCCTACTGGGTAGCATCTGCATAGCTGTGGTAGTTTATTTGGATTTTAGTTTTTACCAGTCATCTCCTGTAAAACCGATGAACGGGTGATAAAAACAGGTTGCATCTTGGGAGATTCTGTGCTAATGCTACCGGTTGTGGCTCCTGCAGGGCCTGGTGTCCAGCCGGCATCGTCTCACCATGTGTCAGCTGGCCGTGCAGAACTCCGACTGGATCAGGTGAGACTCCGCCTCCGTTTAGCAGCTGCTGTTGTTTCTGGGTCGTAATCAGTTTCGTTCTTACATGTTTATTTTGATTTCATGTTAGCTTGACTTTTCCGGAGCAGCTCAGGCCCTCGGGGAACGGAGTTAGCTCCCTTGACGGTTCCGTGTGCAGCTGTAATTGTTGTTTCTGCCATAAATAGGCAGATGAATCTCCCTCCTCTAATGCTGGTTGTGTTCCCGGAGCAGGGTGGACCCCTGGGAGTGTTACCAGGACACCTGGCAGACCACCTGCAGGGTGCTGGAGCACCACCGAGACCTCATGAAGGTGAGCCCCACCGCGACCTCATGAAGGTGAGCCCCACCGCGACCTCATGAAGGTGAGGCAACCTGATCTCACAAAAATCTGTGAAATGCCCACGACCTCTCACCACTATTTTCCGTGGTACCAACATGGAAAATGGTATAATTCCGTGTGAGCACCACGGATATTGTACCATGCAAAGTCAATGGAATCCGTTGTCGTGATATATACACAGATTATTATTATTTATATATTATTCTTTGTTATTTTGGCTAAATTATGAGTTTTTGTCGCGCAAGGTACTGTTTATTACTGTCAGTTTGTAAAAGCATGTTTTTAACGCTGTTTTAGCAGTGTTTTATTGAGGTTTTAATGGGAGCACCACAGATATAGTACTATGCGAAGTCAATGGGATCCGTCACCTGATGTGACTGCTGTCATACCATTGAATGAAGGACAAAACGATGACAATCATCCCATAGATATGGGCCTGTAGGGCCCTACTCTACCTACTAGTAGGCGCAGGAGGCTGTTATCGCCCCTTTCTATGGCTAACCCCATGTTATTAATGCTCAGTAGGCACAGAAGTTTTGTTATGAAGCTCACACCTCACCTCCCTTTTTTATGTGTTTAGCTAGAATTTTAAAACCTGAACAATAGAATTCAACGTAAAATGCCGGATCTTGTCCATTAAAAACAATACTTTTTGGAACATAGTGTAACGACCACAGATAAGATAAGGCCTTGCCCGTCTGGGCAACACATCAGCATTTGGCCGACTGGTTAGTGCAGTTGACTGTGGTCTGGGAGACTGGTTAGTGCAGTTGACTGTGGTCTGGGAGACTGGTTAGTGCAGTTGACTGTGGTCTGGGAGACTGGTTAGTGCAGTTGACTGTGGTCTGGGAGACTGGTTAGTGCAGTTGACTGTGGTCTGGGAGACTGGTTATTGCAGTTGACTGTGGTCTGGGAGACTGGTTAGTGCAGTTGACTGTGGTCTGGGAGACTGGTTAGTGCAGTTGACTGTGGTCTGGGAGACTGGTTAGTGCAGTTGACTGTGGTCTGGGAGACTGGTTAGTGCAGTTGACTGTGGTCTGGGAGACTGGTTATTGCAGTTGACTGTGGTCTGGGAGACTGTGGTTCGAGACGCTCTGGGCACGACTTGTTCCCCACAGTATTTTCCCTTATTGTGTTATGGTTTTCTTTTAATATCTTTAACATTTCTAAACACAAAAACACGAAAGTGTCCTTGATAATTCAATAATAAAATAGGTTCATGTTAAGGACATCCGTTTTAATTAGTTCTCCTTTGATTATGACATGTTATTAATGCTCAGTAGGCACAGGAGGTTTGTTATTTATTGTTATAGGTTTGCCTATGAGGCCTATTTCGTGTCTATTTTTGCACAGTTCACTAACGCTTTGAGGTAGGAGGCTGAAATTCTAGACTCTGTATCAGGAGGTGACTCTCATCCACTGTGCCGAGGTCCAGACCCATGCGACCTTCAGAAGTGCCAAAGGTCACCGTGTGTGGTGCCTTTTTAGGGCCTTTTTTTGTGTGTTTTTTGAATAATTCACTAATGCTTTGAGCTGGGAGGCTGATTTTTGACTATGTTGCAATGCAGAGGGTTAGACCTCCAGGTTAGACCTCCAGGTTAGACCTCCAGGTTAGACCTCCAGGTTAGACCTCCAGGTTAGACCTCCAGGTTCGGCAGGTCTTAGAGGCTGAGACTGGAAATAAAGTTGCTTTCGTCAACGCAAATTCGGACTAAATATCGTCGTCAACGAACCTTTATCACCTGAGGAAAACGAGAGGAGACGAAGATGCTGGTCATGTGACCATAACCATAATTAAATATACTGTATAATTCAATATTGTAGAGGAATAAAAACCAGACTAAAATGTAGATTACAGAATAAAACAAGGATCCTAATCATGAGAGTTCAACGTAGATCTGGGAATCATCCGTATAAACTGTGACCAGATGTCTTCGTCCACCAGAGAGTCACCGGCTGCATCCTGTCCAACGTCAGCACTCCGTCCAGCCCGCCTGTGATTGGTCAGCCCCAGAACCAGAACCAGACCCAGAACCAGAGCCAGAACCAGACCCCGGCCATCTACCAGAACCACCAGAACCTGAACCACAAGCCCTCGGCAGGTGAGTCCCAGAACTGGTCCAGGACTGGTCCAGGTCAAGGACCGGTCCAGAACCTGAACCCGGACCCTGACCCTGATCCGGTTCTTCTCTCTCTCAGTGAAGCTGTGGGGGAAGATCAGTGAGAACCTGGGCAGGATCTGCTGCGTCCGTCCTCACATGGACCGATTCACCTTCGTGGGTGAGAACCTGAACGGATGAATGAATGAACGGATGAATGAATGAATGAATGAATGAGTGAACGAATGGACGGACGGACGGACGGACGAACCAATGAACGAACCAATGAACGAACGAACGAACGAACGAACGAACGAACGAACGAACGAACGAACCAATGAACGAACGAGCTAACGAACCAATGGACGAACGAGCGAACGAACGAACGAACGAACGAACGAACCAATGAACGAACCAATGAACGAACCAATGAACGAACGAACGAGCGAGCGAACGAACAAACGAACGAACGAACGAACGAACGAACGAACGAACGAACGAACGAACGAACGAACGAACGAACGAACGAACGAACGAACGAACGAACGAGCGAACGAACGAACGAGCGAACGAACCAATGGACGAACGAGCGAACGAACGAACGAACGAACCAACCAATGAACGAACCAATGAACGAACCAATGAACGAACGAACGAGCGAACGAACGAACGAACGAATGAACGGACAGACGGACGAACGAACGAACGAACAAACGAAGAACCAACCGACCGACTGACCGACCGACCGACCGACCGACGAACGAACGAACGAACGAACCAATGAACGAACGAACCGACGGACGGACGGACGGACGGACGGACGGACGGACGCACGCGCGCACGCACGCACGAATGAACGAACGAATAGTCTTTATTTCGGTCTTAAGCCTTGTACAAGTTATTTTACAAAACAAAATGAAAAAAGTACAAAAAAGTATAAACATTGCTTTTGCCGAAAAGGTGCAGCTGAAGCCGAAGCTTCTACCCTTTTTATCTTGTGATCAACTTAAATCTGTAACAATTTTTTTTATGCACTTGAAATATCGAGAACAATGTTGAAGTCCAATTTCAAGAAAAAAGTGGAAATGTATTTCAACTTTATTCTCGAAATTTCAACTTTATTCTCGAAATTTCAACTTTATTCTCGAAATTTCAACTTTATTCTGGAAATTTCGACTTTATTCTGGAAATTTCGACTTTATTCTGGAAATTGTATTTGAACATTAATCTCGACATTTCGACTTTTTTCGCCACATTTTGACTTTTTTCTTGACATTTCGACTTGCATAGTGAAAAAAAATCCTCTAAAATGGCATTTTTCTCCTGCCTGGCCTGATACTCTTCCGTATTGATCACTTGGATAAAGACGAGTTAGTTGAAATGTAATAACATATTTGTCGTGTTTCCCAGATGAAAACGCCAACCTGGGCACCACGATGAGGTACGAGGAGATCGGTGAGTGGCTGCGCCCCTGGTACCCTGGACCTGGTCCTGGTACCCTGGACCTGGTCCTGGTACCCTGGTACCCTGGACCTGGTCCTGGTACCCTGGTCCTGGTACCCTGGACCTGGTACCCTGGGCTGGTTCCTGGTCCTGGTACCCTGTTTTCCTTCCTGTCTGGATCCAGTAAACAGTTGTCTGGATCCAGTAAACGGTTGTTTACAGGGTAAACGGTTGTTTACGGGGTAAACGGTTGTTTACGGGGTAAACGGTTGTTTACGAGGTAAACGGTTGTTTACGGGGTAAACGGTTGTTTACGGGGTAAACGGTTGTTTACGAGGTAAACGGTTGTTTACGGGGTAAATGGTTGTTTACGAGGTAAACGGTTGTTTACGAGGTAAACAGTTGTTTACGGGGTAAACGGTTGTTTGGATCCGGTAAACGGTTGTTTACGGGGTAAACGGTTGTTTGGATCCAGTAAACGGTTGTTTACGGGGTAAACGGTTGTTTACCTGGTAAACGGTTGTTTACGGGGTAAACGGTTGTTTACCAGGTAAACGGTTGTTTACGGGGTAAACGGTTGTTTACGGGGTAAACGGTTGTTTACGGAGCTCTTTCCTCCCTGTCTGTCCTGTAGAGTTGCGTATCCTCCTCCTGTGTGGCAGTGATCTCCTGGAATCCTTCTGCATCCCTGGCCTCTGGAAGGACAGTGATGTAAGCACCGTGTAGCCCCGCCCCTACACCTGTAGCCCCGCCCCCTGCACCTGTACCCCCGCCCCTCCACCTGTAGCCCCGCCCCCTCCACCTGTAGCCCCGCCCCTGTACATGTAGCCCCGCCCCTGCACCTGTAGCTCCGCCCAGGTTCCCATGTGCCTTAACTGGAACATAATTTACGTCTGAAAAGGAGTTAATTCGAGTATTTATTTGATGTTAAAGAGAATAAATGACGATATACAAACCCTATATATATATATATATATATATATATATATATATATATATTGAGGAACATCTTGACATTAGCTATAGTACAGCAGATTAGTTAAACAATACTTCATTTTGGTAAAGAAGCATGAAATTTGGCACAGATACTCTCCAATGTTACTCTTTAGGAAAAAGCCGCGTGCCACTCAAAATTCCAAGAGGACGGCCCATAAAATCTAAGATGTTCGCCCGAAAACGTGCTTTTTCCTTTATAACTCGAAATGCCTTGGTTTTAAGCCCCATAAATACATTAAAGTTGAATATAAAGTTGGGTATTGTGGACATTTTTGGTATCGGAACTATTACTTTTCCGGGTATATACAAGTTTCTATATGCTGTATCTCAAGAACTGTATTGGATACAGACATGCACTTGGTACCGAAATGTCCACAATACCCAACTTTATATTCAACTCTAATATATTTATGGGGCTTAAAACCAAGGCATTTCGAGTTATAAAGGAAAAAGTATGTTTTCGGGCGGACATCTTAGATATTTGGGGGCCGTCCTCCTGGAATTTTGAGTGGCACGCGTGACCTTCAGGACGTTGGACTGATTGTTTTTTTGTTTTTTGTTTCTGCTCGTCCAGATGGAGGTGATCGTGGGAGACTTCGGCATCGTGGTGGTTCCTCGTGACGGAGTCGACACCGAGAAGATCATGAATCACTCCTCCGTTCTCCGCAAGAACAAGGTCAGGGCTCGGTTCAGCTTTACTCACCTCCGTCCTCGACGTCCCTCAGACCCACTGGAGTTTAGCCAACGGTTTTGGTTCAACGCCTGGAGTTTAGCCAACGGTTCTGGTTCAACTGCATAGACAGACACAGCAGAGTATCATCTGCATAGAGGTGAACACTGATGCTACTTCTGGATTAAACTTCCCAAGGGCTGCATGTAGAAACTGAACCAGATTGGTCCTAGTACTGAACCCTGAGGGACACCATAGACCCTAGTACTGAACCCTGAGGGACACCATAGACCCTAGTACTGAACCCTGAGGGACACCATAGACCCTAGTACTGAACCCTGAGGGACACCATAGACCCTAGTACTGAACCCTGAGGGACACTATAGCAGACCCTGATGGTTCCTTCAGCAGGAACTAGATGGTTCCTCCAACTCTCAGTAGACTTTTTTCACGGAATTTTGACTTTTTTCTGGACATTTCAACTTTTTTCTTGAAATTGTACTTCAACATTATTCTCGATATTTCGACTTTTTTTTTCGACATTGGGTGGAAGATCGGCAGGTGAACCGGCAGCTGAGGAGAAGTTATGATGCAAACTTCAAGATGAGGATTTGAATGAGGCAAAATAACAGGCTTTTTCTCTCCAATATATTGTTATAATCATTTGTTTCAGATGTTCTGTAATTATTTTCTGTATAAAAATTGAATTTGGTGTTCAAAAAGTCTTTTTTCAAACTTGAGTCTTGAAAAAGAAGGTCGTCTTATAATCAGGGTCGTCTTATATTCAGATGGTTAGACGGTTCCTCCAGCAGGAACTAGACGGTTCCTCCAGCAGGAAGAACCTGGTTCTGTATTTGTCGTTGCTCTGACGTGGATTTGGTCCAGACTTCTGCTGGTTTGTCCAGATACAGGTCTGAGACCTTCAGTCCTGCTTCCATGAGGTTTTAGACGGAAGAGGTTTTTCCTCCTGGAGACTCTTCCAGACGCTCCGTCCCGGTCCAGACTTCTTCTGGTTGCCCCGGCAACCAGGATAAAGAGTTTATGACCATCGTTCCAGACGTGTGACCTGTGATCTGCTCTGGTTCCAGGAGAACATCATGGTGGTGAAGGACGTGAACAACCATCCCATGTCCATCGTCAGCTCCACCAAGAGCCGGTGGGTGTTTCCTTCACCTGGACTGTTGCTTCTCCTGCTGCTCCGTTTGTTGCTCTTCTCCGCGGTGCCGCCCGCGTTCCCCGTCCTCCGGCCAACACTTCTACATCCACCGTATCGACCCGAATATACAGGGTTCCTACGGGGGCTTGAAATCCTTGAAAGTGCTTGAAACCAAGGTTCCTACACATTTTTCAAGGTCAAATTCAAGCACTTTTTAAGCACTTTCAAGGATCATTTTCAAAATCTTCAACCCCCTTATCGCTGGGGTCAAATATCTACAGGAATATATATATTCATAATAGTGATGCACCGAAATGAAAATTTGTGGCCGAAACCGAAACCGAAAATAATAATAAACACTTGGCCGAATACCGAACAATACCGAACATGGTTCTTCGCAGTTTTTCATTTATTTTGCCAATTTTTTCACCATTGCATAAATCAAATAAGTTTGATTTAGGCTTTTAAAAGAAAAAAATCCTTTACAAAATTACAAGGTAGAAAACATTTGTTGAACATAAAAAACTGAACATTTTTTAATTTCCCAGCATTTCTTAAATATTCCAGCAGACATTATACCAGCAAAGAACAATAACTTAAAATAAATAAATTAGCAAAATACATTTTTTGTCCATCTTTGAGCTTACGTTAGGCTTAACTGACTGAACATTGTAACATAGGCCTTAAAACAATAAAAATGCATTAAAGCGCTCAGGGTTTTTTATCATTTCAAATGATGAATCAAACTTGTAGCTGAAAGACTTTGCAGATGTGCCCCCTCTAGATATTTGAGCAGAACATTCATTGCAAACAGCCATTCTTGTATTATTCTTTGCCACTCTAAAATACTTCCACACTGCTGACATGTTTGCACCACTTCACTCCACGCTCTTCCACGTTTGATTTCTTCATCTAAACGCACCTGTAATAGATTGATTTATGTTGTTTTGGTTCCACCTGCTGGTGAATGTTAGTTAAATTCTTATGTGGTTAGTTTTTGGTTGGCCAACAATTTATGTGTTGCGCAACAGTTACGGGAGCGCTATGTTGTTAGTTTTTGGTTGGCCAACTATTTATGTGGTGCGCAACCATTACGGGAGCGTTATGTGGTTAGTTTTTGGTTGACCAACGATTTATGTGGTGCGCAACCATTACGGGAGCGTTATGTGGTTAGTTTTTGGTTGGCCAACTATTTATGTGGTGCGCAACCATTACGGGAGCGTTATGTGGTTAGTTTTTGGTTGGCCAACGATTTATGTGGTGCGCAACAGTTACGGAGCGGCCAGTCTATTTCCTTATTTTACAACGCCATTATTAATTGTTCGTTTTTTTTTCCCACTTATTCCACCGAACACCCAAAGTGTTTTTTGGCCATTTTCGGCTGAACAATTTCGGTTACCGAACAATCGGTACATCACTAATTCATAATTATTTTTTCCGCTTTTTATCACAATTATGTACATTGTATCGTGCTATAAACATCTAGTTATGTTTCATCTTACTGATTTTATTTTCTAATGATCTGCTGTGATGAGGCTTTAGAATATGTGGTATAAGCTCATTATACCACAGTTAACAACCAATCAGATCATTATACCACAGTTAACAACCAATCAGATCATTATACCACAGTTAACAACCAATCAGATCATTATACCACAGTTAACAACCAATCAGATCATTATACCACAGTTAACAACCAATCAGATCATTATACCACAGTTAACAACCAATCAGATCATTATACCACAGTTAACAACCAATCAGATCATTATACCACAGTTAACAACCAATCAGATCATTATACCACAGTTAACAACCAATCAGATCATTATACCACAGTTAACAACCAATCAGATCATTATACCACAGTTAACAACCAATCAGATCATTATAGCACAGTTAACAACCAATCAGATCATTATAGCACAGTTAACAACCAATCAGATCATTATACCACAGTTAACAACCAATCAGAGTGCAGGATTCCACCTTGTCCGTTTTATAATGGTATTTTTATGTCTCAGAGAGAGCAGGGAGTGAGGGAAGTTTTGGCATTGAATAAATGCATAACTACAGACGTTTTCCTTTTTATGGGTATTTTTTCTTTTTCAGTCACATATGTTGTGATATATCATATATGAAATTTCTTACAATGTATCGAATATTGTAGATATCGTGTATGGTGATATTATTCGTTATCGTGGGCCACATATCGCCACAGTATTGAATGGTGATTGACCCGTATCGTCCCACCCCTAGTGGAAACGTGGCCTCAGTTTTGCCGTTTCGCTGCCTGACTGATACTTATTGGTGTGTTCTTTTGTACAAAGTCTAAGATGTATAATATTTTCATTCTCGTTTCCCCCCTAGACTGGCCCTGCAGCACGGCGACGGCCACGTGGTGGACTACCTGAGTCAGCCGGTCATCGACTACATCCTGCAGAGTCAGCTGTACATCAACGCCTCCGGATAGAGAACCTGCATGAAAAAAAACAACAAAAAAACCCAGGAAGAGCTGAGGTTGGGGAGGGGGGGGGGCACCTACCACCATCTATATAAAAATAACCCCCCCCTTTCTGGAGACATTAAACTTCCTGTCTGTCCTCTGTGTCTAACATATACTCTTCTTCGAGCCGTCGCTTTCCAACCGAAGCATTAGTTTCCCTCCTGTCTGTGTCATGTGACTTTACCTGGGGGGCGGGAGGGGTTGGGGGGGTATGGGGAAGGATTCCTGTCTCTTTTTTCAAGTTTATAGATGCATGACGGACTGCTGGACATGACGGACTCCAGTATCAGGGTAGCGTTGGGCCGAAGGGTCTCCGGGCGTGCAATTTTCACCAATAAAGGTCAAGGACTCAAAACCGAGTCCGATGACACCACCCATGACTCTCTATGTCAAAACATTCAAAAGTTATGGCAGAAAATAGGATCTATCAAATATCGACCAATCAGAAGAAGGGGCGGGGCTAATTTCCACCAATTATGGTCAAAGACTCAAAACCGAGTCCGATGACACCACCCACGACTCTCTATGTCAAAACATTCAAAAGTTATGGCAGAAAATAGGAACTATCAAATATCGACCAATCAGCTACTAGTATCACTTCCTGTTTGACGTTGAAGTTTGACGCGGCGCCACGGCCACGCCATTTCAGGAAAACTCACCATTTTGATAACTTTTCATCGTTAACGTCTTTTGTGTCTCCTGAGCGAGTTTTATGTCGAATGTACGATCCTGCTAGGAGGAGTTCGTTAAAGTACGACACGTGAAAATGGCATAAATTGCGCCAAAATTACACGATTAATTGAAAATGGTATTGTGGGGCTTGAGGCACAAAGTTTTCTAGGGGGCGCTGTTGAGCCGTTAGGCCACGCCCCTTTTTGACACTATTAGAATTTTTCTAATAGTTTTCACCAGGCCTGGCTTGGTGCAAAATTTGGTGACTTTTGGGGCACGTTTAGGGGGGAAAAAGGCCCTCCTTTCACCGGAAGAAAAACGATGAAAACAACGAGGGAAAAAATGTAAACGAGAATTCCTACAGATACATTAGGGCCTTCGCACTGTCAGGGCTCGGGCCCTATTTATCACAATTTAATTATATATAAAAGGCAGGCTACAACTTTTATTCCTCGTCCCCCCCTGGAATTATTCTCTAAAATGTTACTGTTTATTGTCCCTCCCAACTATGAAATGGGATTTCGGCCCCTGGATGTAACGCAGTGATCCAGCGTCCAAGAACAAAAAAAACAACTAAAACCCCTCACTTTCCACCGTCCTAAGTCAGTCTCCTCTTCAGTTTCACCATCACAAACCAGATTCCAGTAGAAAACACCAGATTCACCAAATCAGAATCAGCTTTGATCTCATGGGTCGTTGCGGTGCCAATCATCCAAATACAGACATTTTGTAAAGTGGAGGAAGAGATTGTTGGATTTCTGACACCTGTGTGAAGGTTTGAGAAATATATTTTAAATTTAAAGATATTTACTATATTTATGTAACAAGCCATGTTTTCCTAAACCTATTGAGTAGATTCAGATCCCTAAACTGAGTAGATTCATATGCCTAAACCTAACGGAGTAGATTCAGATTCCTAAACCTAACGGAGTAGATTCAGATCCCTAAACCTAACCGAGTAGATTCAGATGCCTAAACCTAACGGAGTAGATTCAGATCCCTAAACCTAACGGAGTAGATTCAGATTCCTAAACCTAACGGAGTAGATTCAGATTCCTAAACCTAACGGAGTAGATTCAGATTCCTAAACCTAACAGAGTAGATTCAGATTCCTAAACCTAACAGAGTAGATTCAGATTCCTAAACCTAACGGAGTAGATTCATATCCCTAAACCTAACGGAGTAGATTCAGATCCCTAAACCTAACCGAGTAGATTAATATGCCTAAACCTAACGGAGTAGATTCAGATCCCTAAACCTAACGGAGTAGATTCAGATCCCTAAACCTAACGGAGTAGATTCAGATCCCTAAACCTAACGGAGTAGATTCATATGCCTAAACCTAACGTAGTAGATTCAGATCCCTAAACCTAACGGACTAGATTCAGATTCCTAAACCTAACGTAGTAGATTCAGATCCCTAAACCTGACGGAGTAGATTCAGATTCATGTTGAGAAAAAAGTTGAAATGTCGAGATTAATTTTGAAGTACAATTTCGAGAAAAAAATACGGGGCAACACTGATGTAGCCCCGCCCAATGCTGGCATCGCCCCGCCCATTTCAGATATAGCCCCGCCCAAAACTGACGTAGCCCCGCCCAACGCTGACATCACAGCTGATCACATACGTATGAAGATGCTAAAATGAGGATTTTCATCAGCAACTTCTTTATTTGCCACAAACCGCATCTGTCACTCATGAAACCACGCCCCCTTGACGAGGTCACTCATGAAACCACGCCCCCATGATGAGGTCACTCATCAAACCACGCCCCCATGATGAGGTCACTCATCAAACCACGCCCCCATGATGAGGTCACTCATCAAACCACGCCCCCATGATGAGGTCACTCATGAAACCACGCCCCCATGATGAGGTCACTCATGAAACCACGCCCCCATGATGAGGTCACTCATCAAACCACGCCCCCATGATGAGGTCACTCATGAAACCACGCCCCCATGATGCTGTCACTCATGAAACCACGCCCCCATGATGAGGTCACTCATGAAACCACGCCCCCATGATGCTGTCACTCATGAAACCACGCCCCCATGATGAGGTCACTCATGAAACCACGCCCCCATGATGAGGTCACTCATCAAACCACGCCCCCCCATGATGCTGTCACTCATGAAACCACGCCCCCCATGATGAGGTCACTCATGGAACCACGCCCCCATGATGAGGTCACTCATGAAACCACGCCCCCATGATGAGGTCACTCATGGAACCACGCCCCCATGATGAGGTCACTCATCAAACCACGCCCCCATGATGAGGTCACTCATGAAACCACGCCCCCATGATGCTGTCACTCATGAAACCACGCCCCCATGATGCAACAGTTTTACACGATTTCACCTGATGACGTTCGTGACAAAATCACGTCTAACGATGAATGTAAATATGTTTATTTCTGCTGTAAAGTTTTTAATGTGGAAGTGAACGGATCCAGACCCTGGTCCAGATCCAGACCCTGGACCTGAACCAGACCCTGGACCTGAACCAGATCCAGGTCCAGATCCAGATCCAGACCCTGGACCTGAATCAGACCCTGGATTTGAACCAGACCCTGGTCCAGGTCCAGATCCAGATCCAGATCCAGCAGGGTCTGGTTCTGGTCCAGCAGGGTCTGGATCTGGTCTTCCTCCAGGGTCGGTCCGTTTCCCAGCATGCTTTGCTTTGTTCGGTTCTGGCATGATGTTTCCTCTCCGTAGATTATTATGGTCTGTCGTCATCGTCGTAGCAACAAAACAGGAATAAAACACTGAAGCTTCTTTTCTAATCGCTGTAAATGTGCAGGTCGTGTGTGTGTGTGTGTGTGTGTGTGTGAGTGTGTGTGTGTGTGTGTGTGTGTGTGTGTGTGTGTGTGTGTGTGTGTGTGTGTGTGTGTGTGTGTGTGTGTGTGTGTGTGTGTGTGTGTGTGTGTGTGTGTGTGTGTGTGTGAGTGAGTGAGTGAGTGAGTGAGTGTGTGTGTGTGTGTGTGTGTGTGTGTGTGTGTGTGTGTGTGTGTGTGTGTGTGTGTGTGTGTGTGTGTGTGTGAGTGAGTGAGTGAGTGAGTGAGTGAGTGAGTGTGTGTGTGTGTGTGTGTGTGTGTGTGTGTGTGTGTGTGTGTGTGTGTGTGTGTGTGTGTGTGTGTGTCCTAAATTCCCTCCTCCCTCCTAATGAGTAGCAAAAACAGTACGTGAGATTTTTTAGTGCGTCCGAAACATTAGTACGTACTCAATAGTATGTACTATCCATACTCAATAGTATGTACTATCCATACTCATTCTGGAGAAATGTATTAGTGTGGATTGATGGACACTAGCTAAGCAGAAACTTGCCACAATGCAATGCAGCGCTGTTTGGTTGCTAAGTGCTGCAGATACTTAGCAACCAACAAAAATGGAGGATAACGTTAGCGGTAGCAAGCTAAGCTGCAGCAGCACCATCACGCTACAATAAAATAATAAAATAAAATAATAGAACAAAAAGAATAGGTGGTAAATAATAGAATAAAATAATAATAGAATGAAACCACACAGCGCAGGAGAAATGTCGTCTTGTTTGGGCCAGGATAAACGGGAAAGATCGTAGCGGTGCTGCTACTGCTGCTGTTACCATGGTAACAACTCCCTATTACCATGGTAACAACTCCCCCTCCCAACGGCAGGAAGTGCCCTTGGGAGTTGTTGCCATGGTAACCAACGGCAGGAAGTGCCATGTGGCTCTGAGTAGTACGTTAATGCATACTACTGATATTTACTCAAAAATGTGCAGAACTTAAGTATACTTTTTGAGTATATACTGTTTAGTACTAACAGTAGATTAATATGCCTAAACCTAATGGAGTAGATTCAGATTCCTAAACCTAACGGAGTAGATTCAGATCCCTAAACCTAACGGAGTAGATTCAGATCCCTGAACCTAAAACCTCACAGCGCAGGAGAAATGTCGTCTTGTTTGGGCCAGGATAAACGGGAAAGAGCGGAGCGGAGCTGCTACTGCTGCTGTGACAGGAGTTGTTACCATGGTAACAACTCCCTGTTACCATGGTAACGGCAGGAAGTGCCGTGTGGCTCTGAGTAGTACGTCCCAATGATGCAGACTACTGATATTTACTCAAAGGTGTGCCGAACTTCAGTATACCTTTGGAGTATATACTGTTTATTTCGGACGCAGCCTGTGTGTGTGTGCATGTGTGTGTGTGTGTGTGTGTGTGTGTGTGTGTGTGTGTGTGTGTGTGTGTGTGTGTGCGTGCCTGCGTGCCTGCGTGTGTGTGTGTGTGTCATCAGTGTGTAGTAACAGTAGTCCTGGTTCTGATCCACCTGTATCTCAGTTGTTGCACGTTTCTACGGAGCTCAGATCTTCGCTGGTTTGGCATCACGACTCTGTCACGTTTCTGCACTAAAGTGTTTAGTTCCCAGAGTTCATCAAAGTGTTGGAGAAAATCAACCTGAACGGGAATTCAACAAAAAAAAAGCCTATTTTCTGTTTTTCGTTTCATTTTCTGACTCTGACGTCTGTAGTCACATTGGCGCCCCCTGCTGGCCAAATAAAATATTTCTTCTAACAAGTCGAGTCCACTTCTTCCTTTTCCTCTTCAGCTCCAACAACTGACTACTGGACGGTATTTTATTTTGAAAGGTCGCAGCCTGGGTGGCTGGACTGTATTTTATTTTGAAAGGTCACAGCACGGGCGGCTGGGCTGTATTTTATTTTGAAAGGTCACAGCACGGGCGGCTGGGATGTATTTTATTTTGAAAGGTTGCAGCATGGGCAGCTGGACTGTATTTTATTTTGAAAGGTCGCAGCACGGGCGGCTGGGCTGTATTTTATTTTGAAAGGTCGCAGCGCGGGCGGCTGGACTGTATTTTATTTTGAAAGGTCGCAGCCTGGTGGCAGGAAGCGGGACCAGACAGGTGAGGATGACGTCAAATTGCCGACTTTAGGTTTTGTTTTTTTCCTCTTGTTTTTTTTACCTTGTCTGCACATATTAATGGGTAATACCATGAGGAGCTTATGAACCACCTCAGTGACCTCGGCTTGGGTGATGGATGAGCACGCCCCCGAGTCCCCACTCTCTGCTTCCTCAGTGGAAGGCATGTCAGTCGGGTTGAGATCCTCCAAGTATTCCTTCCACCATCCGACGATGTCCCCAGTCAAGGTCAACAGCTCCCCACCATATTATTATTATTATTATTATTATTATTATTATTATTATTATTATTATTATTATTATTATTATTATTATTATTATATGAGCAGTGGAGATGAGACGTTGCAGACGGAGCGTCAGCGAGATGTCAGGTGATACTGATCATTATCTGCAGGAATTTTACACATCGTCTCCCTCACCAGCCCCAGGAGATCATGTGACCTCCACCCAGGAGTTGGAGGTCAGAGAGGAAGAGGAGTCACCACTTCATCTTCACTCTGTTTCTAACACCGATGGAGTTGGAGGTCAGAGAGGAAGAGGAGTCACCACTTCATCTTCACTCTGTTTCTAACACCGATGGAGTTGGAGGTCAGAGAGGAAGAGGAGTCATCACTTCACCTTCACTCTAACACCGATGGAGGTCAGAGAGGAAGAGGAGTCACCACTTCATCTTCACTCTGTTTCTAACACCGATGGAGTTGGAGGTCAGAGATGAAGAGGAGTCATCACTTCATCTTCACTCTGTTTCTAACACCGATGGAGTTGGAGGTCAGAGATGAAGAGGAGTCATCACTTCATCTTCACTCTGTTTCTAACACCGATGGAGTTGGAGGTCAGAGATGAAGAGGAGTCATCACTTCATCTTCGGTTTATTTCAAAAGTACTTGAATACTTTTACACATGCTGCTGATGTTTTTACATGTTGGATGTTACAGGAATATTTCCATCTTCTCAATTCATTTTTACATCAACAACTTTGAAAACTGAAGAAATCAAATTAAAACAATCAGATAAATCAATCAAATATTATACAAACTGGAAAAGTTAATTGTAAAATGGAAATGTACAGATTTGAAGCTCAAACTTTCTTTCAGGGAAGAAACAAGACTTTAAGAATCTAAACGTGAAGTTAAACATGAAAACATTTAGAGACAGAATCAAGAATAAAACAAGAATTATGAGATAAAAATGTACTTCCTGACCAAACATCAACAGTCTAGTAAATTATTTGTTTAAATGTAGAAAAAGATCAAATAAAAATACAATAAACAAAAAACCAAAGATAAATGGTGATTATCATCATTATCTTCATCATCACCACCACCATCATCATCATCATCATGGAGACACTGAGGAACCAGAGTCCAAGTCCAGGGCCCTCATTTATCAACAGTGCGTAGAAAAGGTCCTAAATTCTGTCGTAGGAGTGAAATTTAGAATGTGTGTAAGTACAAAAAAAATCTGGATTTATCAAACGTGCGGACGCTGGTCGTACGCACATCAGTGATGATAAATCCCACCTGTTCTAAACTGCCGTGCTCGTGCATGGTTACCGTCATTTGCATTCAGAAACGCCTCCAATTGACCATATATGGAGCAACAACAGCTCCCGCTTGGAGGTTTACAAACTTTATTGAACAAAATTCTGTAGAGTTTACAACAAAAGGCAAATGAAACAAAATAATCAATTATCTACAAATATTCAACATTTGGGGGGGTTGAGAGCAAAAAAAAAAAAAAGATACATTTACTGACAAGCTATGGGAAGTGTATTAATAAAAATGAAGAAACAAAGACATCGTTTCATATAAGCTTTTGGCAATATCGTTTTTTTCACAGTGTTTCTCAACCCTGGGTCTCGTGTTCCCTGTCCAGCATGTTTTAGATGTTTCCCTGCACCAACACACCTGATTCTAATTAATGGTCCTAATTAGCTTGTCACCAAGGTCTGCACAGCTCTGTTGATGACACAGGTACTTTTATCACGGTGTGCTGAAGCAGGGTAGCATCTAAAACATGCAGGACAGGGGCCCATGAGGAACAGGATTGAGAAACACTGGCCGCGAAATACAGTTTACATTCATTTTTCAGATGTACAATGGAGGGGTTTTCTGTTATTCCATTTGCATTTATGTATGTGATATTTGGCTTGTAAAATAATTATGTTGACCATGTTTGATATATTTCTTGGAAGATTATCCATAAATTAAGATTTGGTTGGAGTCAAAAGCTCCTGCTTGGAGGTGCAAACACCAATAAAGCTGTTCTGCAGAATAAATGAGTGTTGCATTCCTGCAGGCCACCGGGCAACGACGGGCAACAGAGACATAGTTGCATCGCAGATTATTTGTGCATTGATTGAATGAAATCCTTTCATGTTCACGTAACTGAATTCATTATGTGATGGTGCTTTTATGGCAATGTGGGTGCAATCTAGCTCCAATTATGTTTGGGAATCCGGCGATCGCATGAAATCCTCGTTTAATTTCGATTTGGTGATGTGTGTATGGAAACTGGGTGTAAATTATGGCCAGAGAAATTATTGCATCCAACACTGCCGGCATGATTTTGCTTAGTATCGGCTGCGAAATGCCGCATATGTCAAAATGTTCCGGTGGCAAAAAATCCCAGGGTGGACGGAGCTGGATGTGACTGGGATGGCTTGCGTTTTGTCTCTCGCTCCATTATAGGTTGTAAATCACGGCATAAATCCATCAGAATGTTTTTGGGGAAGCGCTACCTGCTGAGCAGCCGCTCCGTGCTCTCACTGATCAACAGATCAGTGCGCTCTTTGAAAACGCGCTCTCTGCGGAGCGTGTTTTTGCGGAGCGCACGGTCTCTAAATCCTCCAACAGTGCAAGATAAGCCATGGTACTTGTATTTTCTTTTCAGGTCGTCCTGCCAAAGCTGTCTTTTATAGCTTGTCACACCAATTATTCAAAATGTCTGATGTCTTATGGATAATTTTTATTAATTGGAGGAAACGGGGAACATGTGCACACGTTCCCCGTTCAGTCACAGTTCAGCGATCTCAAACTTCACATGTAAAGTTTGAGACTCTTTTAATGGGTTCTATTTGTAGTTTTACTGTTCTACCACTAGGTTTTGTGCGTACGCATGGTCGGAGCTGTGCGTATATTTACACGTTTTTCTGCGCACAAATACATGTTGATAAATACCATACTTTGCGTGGAAATGCTCGTACGCACGCTTTACGCACAGATCTGTGCGTACGCACGGTTGATAAATGAGGCCCCAGGATCCAACAGAGACAGTTTCTCTGACAGGAGACTCTGGAGACTAAACTGGACACAGAGACACTGAGGAACCAGACACAGACCAGGACCAGAATCCAAATCCAGCACAGAGAGGTTCAGTGAAGCTGGTGTTGACGGTGTGGATGTGGATCAGTCTGTCAGAGACGACTTCATAGAAGGACAGAGTTCCAGCAGGAACGTCCACGTAAACTGCTGCTCTGCCAGACTCTGGAGGTGGAGATGAAGAGGTGACGGATGTTTCTATGTTATTGTGAGATACACGGTACCGACCACCTGGAACACAGTCCAGACTCCAGGAATGATTGTTTCCTCCAAACCAACAGTCCTCAGAGTTTCCTCTCCTGCTGATTCTTCTGTAACTCACTGATACATAAACATGTCCGCTCCACTGGACCTCCCAGTAACAGCGACCCGTCAGAACTTCTCTACACAGCAGCTGAGGAGGATTATCACCATCAAACCTGTCTGGATGATCAGGATATGACTGATCCTCCTTCACAAGCGTCATCGTCCTGTTGTCGTCAGACAGTCTGATGTCGTTGTGGACTGTGTTTGTGTCGACGGTGAGTTGACAGGAATCTGATGGAGAGAACAAACAAGCAGCTGCAGTTATTATTGATCAGTTATTGATCACTGATGGACTCATGAACGAGTGAAGATGGTAGAAATATAGAATAGATAGATAGAAACACACTTACACTTCCTCAGACCTGGTGTCAGAAATCGTTGTCCAGCAGGCTCCACCCTGGAAGGAGGAGGAGGATCAGACCAGATCAGTCTCTCTCAGAGGAAGCAGAGATGTCAGAGCCCGCCCCCCCCCCCCCCCACCCCCCATCACCTGTTGGACACTCCCATATCCATGTCCTACCTGAGTGTCCTACCTGAGGGTGTCCTACCTGAGAGTGTCCTACCTGAGTGTGTTCTACCTGAGAGTGTCTTACCTGAGAGTGTCCTACCTGTTAGTGTCCTACCTGAGAGTGTCCTACCTGAGAGTGTCCTACCTGAGAGTGTCCTACCTGAGTGTGTCCTACCTGAGAGTGTCCTACCTGAGAGTGTCGTACCTGAGAGTGTCCTACCTGAGAGTGTCCTACCTGAGAGTGTCCTACCTGAGAGTGTCCTACCTGAGACTACCCTACCTGAGAGTGTCCTACCTGAGACTACCCTACCTGAGAGTGTCCTACCTGAGACTACCCTACCTGAGAGTGTCCTACCTGAGAGTGTCCTACCTGAGAGTGTCCTACCTGAGTGTGTCCTACCTGAGAGTGTCCAGTCTCCAGCGGGGATCCTCCAGGCTAGACCGAAGCTTCCCTGCTGACTCCCCTGGATGGTTGTAGCTCAGGTCCAGCTCTCTCAGGTGGGAGGGGTTGGAGGTCAGAGCTGAGACCAGAGAAGAACTTCCTTCCTCTGAGATCAGACAGCCTGACAGCCTGCAGACACACAACACAACACAGGTCTGCCGCATGTCCTCTGCTCAAGTGTCATGCTGCAGACACACACAACACAGGTCTGCTGCATGTCCTCTGCTCAGGTGTCCTGCTGCAGACACACAACACACATGCAGAGACTCTGAGAGAACTGCTCTGAGACTAAAGCTGACTCTGTCCTCGTGTTCACCTGATGATGGCGCTGAAGGAAAAGTCAGAGGATCAGCAGAAACACATCAACAATCCTTCAATATCAACCTCAGTTGTAACAGTCACCAGTTGAACAATTGGTGGATTCTGACCTGAGAGACTCCAGGTGACAGTGTGGACTCTCCAGTCCAGGACACAGCTTCTCCAGTCCAGAATACTGCAGGTCGTTGTGACTCAGGTCCAGTTCTGTCAGACTGGAGGACTGAGAGCTGAGAACTGAGGACAGAAGTGGACAGATGTCCTCTGAGAGGTTACAGAGACTCAACCTGCAGAGGAGATTAAAGAGAGATCATGAGGTCATTTAGGAAAGTTTGTGTATAACATTTCATGTACAAGACAACTCAAAGGGCTTAAAATAAAAACATTTAAAAAAATGACTTGAACATGTTAGAACTTAAATGCAGTAATTAAAGACAGACAGACATAAGTCAATAAAAAGGATTTCAACTTGACTTAAGGCTATAGAGTTTCAGCATCCCTACACCAGACAAAACACCAGAAACACTCTAAAGAAGATTTTTTTTTTTTTTAATTTGCCGAGGCGGAAATCAGCAGGTCATTTCCTGTTGCCTCCATGGAGAAGTAACTTAAAAGAGAAGACAATGAATCACAGAGCGATGGTGGTGTGGAGGGAAATACCATACCTTTGGACTTTAGATAATACGATAAGCTTTAATAAGAAGCTCAAGTTACTTTTATTTACTCAGGAGAATAAAATGGACTGTTAAGAATTGAGCTATTAATCTGTTTATTGTGTTGACACTGTTTCCTTTTCCTCTATTTATTTTGTGTATGTGTGTGTAGTTTTGCCAACCTGATCTCACAAAAATCCGTGAAATGCCCACGACCTCTCACTACTATTTTCCTTGGCACCAACATGGAAATGGTATAATTCCGTCTGAGCATCACGGATATTGTACTATGCGAAGTCAATGGGCTCCGTTGTCGTGATATATACACTGATTATTACATTATTATTATGTATATATTATATTTTATTATAGTGGCTAAGTTATGAGTTTTTGACGCGCAAGTTACTGTTTGTTACTGTCAGTTTGTAAAAGCATGTTTTTAACGCTGTTTTAACAGTGTTTTAATGGTGTTTTTATGATACTTAACTGTATTTTGATGGCGAGTATTAAACCGTGTTTTCTAGTATCCAGAGACAGCACTGGTTCGAGTCACGAATGACCTCCTTATGGCCTCAGATAAGGGATTAGTGTCCATATTGGTTCTACTGGACCTCAGTGCTGCTTTTGACACTATAGATCATTATTATTTTACTGCACAGGTTAGAGCATGTTGTTGGGATTAAAGGGACAGCTCTATGTTGGTTTAAATCATATCTATCTGACATTGTTCATGTACATGAGGTTATGACTGTTATTGATTCTATCGCCCCAATTAAGACCAAAGTTCTGTCCGGGAGGAAAAGGTCACCCTGGAGAAACGCCACACTGGTTAAAGAACACAGAAGGATATGTAGACAAGCAGAACGCAGGAAAAACAAACTTCAGGTATATTACAACATTTATAAAGAGAGTCTTCGCAACTATAACCAGAAACTGAATAATGCAAGGCAATCGTATTTTTCAGAGATTATCAATAGAAACAGTAATAATGCTCGCACACTGTTTTCTGTGGTAGAAAGACTGACAAACCCCGCAGCCTCAATCCCCCCTGAAATGCTGTCTGAAAAGGTCTGTAATGACTTTGCTGCCTTTTTCACAAACAAAATATTACAGATAAGACAAGCAATCTGCAGCTCCACCTCAGGAATGATAACACTCTGGCCTTCCTATCCTTTAGTAAAGCTGGGACAGTTCAGCGTTTTAGATTACAAAACCCTAACGGAAACGGTTTCAAAATTAAAGCCCACAACATGCTTTCTTGATAATCTGCCTTCAAACTTTTTTAAAACTGTTTTTAACTGCATAGCTCCGGATGTATTGCAGATAATAAATACTTCTCTTCAAACAGGCCAGTTTCCCCAGGCCTTGAAAACTGCAGTAATAAAACCTCTTCTAAAAAAATCTAATCTGGATGCTACAACACTTAATCACTATAGGCCAATATCAAATCTGCCATTTTTGGGGAAAATCATTGAAAAGGTCGTTTTCCAACAAATCCATGCTTTTATGATGCAAAACAACCTCTTTAATGTATTTCAGTCTGGATTTCGGCCACACCACAGCACTGAGACTGTACTCATCAAAGTCTTAAATAGGGCTGCCCCGATACCGATACTGGTATTGGTATCGGGGCCGATACTGCCCTCATATACTCGTACTCGCAAAAATTATCCGATACCACACACCGATACTTTATTGTTGTTGTAGTTACTGGTTAGTGCAGCTAGGGGGAGGGGTTGAGCCGCCCCGCTCATTGTGTAACGGTATTCACCAAATCAATGAGTGGATGTGCCAGAATTTTCTCCAGCTAAATGCAGAAAAGACAGAGGTGATCATTTTTGGACCTAAAACTGAAAGGGAAAAGATCAGCGCTCACCTTGGCTCCATGTCATTGACAGCTACAAATCAAGCCAGAAATCTGGGTGTAATTATTGACTCAGACCTGAACTTCAACAGCCATCTAAAGTTTATCACTAAATCTGCCTACTACCACCTAAAACACATTTCTAGAATTAAGGGGATTCTGTCTAAACAAGACATGGAAAAACTTATTCATGCATTCATGAGAGTCCTTACAAACACAAGGAAACTGGACCACATTACACCAGGAAACTGGACAATATTACACCAGGAAACTGGACCATATTACACCAGGAAACTGGACCACATTACATCAGGAAACTGGACCACATTACACCAGGAAACTGGACCATACTACACCAGGAAACTGGACCACATTACACCAGGAAACTGGACCATATTACACCAGGAAACTGGACCATATTACACCAGAAAACTGGACCACATTACACCAGAAAACTGGACCACATTACACCAGGAAACTGGACCATATTACACCAGGAAACTGGACAATATTACACCAGGAAACTGGACAACATTACACCAGGAAACTGGACCATATTACACCAGGAAACTGGACAATATTACACCAGGAAACTGGACCATATTACACCAGGAAACTGGACCACATTACATCAGGAAACTGGACCACATTACACCAGGAAACTGGACCATATTACACCAGGAAACTGGACCACATTACACCAGGAAACTGGACCACATTACACCAGGAAACTGGACCATATTACACCAGGAAACTGGACCACATTACACCAGGAAACTGGACCACGTTACACCAGGAAACTGGACCATATTACACCAGGAAACTGGACCATATTACACCAGGAAACTGGACCATATTACACCAGGAAACTGGACCACATTACACCAGGAAACTGGACCACATTACACCAGGAAACTGGACCACATTACACCAGGAAACTGGACCATATTACACCAGGAAACTGGACCATATTACACCAGGAAACTGGACCACATTACACCAGGAAACTGGACCATATTACACCAGGAAACTGGACCATATTACACCAGGAAACTGGACCATATTACACCAGGAAACTGGACCATATTACACCAGGAAACTGGACAATATTACACCAGGAAACTGGACCATATTACACCAGGAAACTGGACCATATTACACCAGGAAACTGGACCATATTACACCAGGAAACTGGACCATATTACACCAGGAAACTGGACCATATTACACCAGGAAACTGGACCATATTACACCAGGAAACTGGACCACATTACACCAGGAAACTGGACCATATTACACCAGGAAACTGGACCATATTACACCAGGAAACTGGACCATATTACACCAGGAAACTGGACCATATTACACCAGGAAACTGGACCATATTACACCGGTCATGAAATCACTACACTGGCTTCCAGTGAGTCAAAGGATAGAGTTTAAAGGGATTGTGACATGAAAAACACATTTTTCTTGATTTTTTGTGTTTTGTTGGGTGTCTTGACATCAATTACACCCAAAAAACAACGAACTTTTAACATTCAGTGTATTGTGTGCTTTCTGGGATTTTCCGCATAACTGTGCAAAAACGGCGCACCTGGTTTGCTGGCGGATCGTTACGTAACGGCCCGCTAAATCACCGCCCCCTCCACCCAGCTCCCTGCCTCCTCTCCTCTCCAGTGCACCATAAAGGCTGATTTATGGTTCCGCGTTACACCGACGCAGAACCTACGGCGAAGGGTTACGCGGCGACGCGCACCGTACGCTGAACCCTACGGCGTATGCTCTGCGTCGATTTAACGCGGAACCATAAATCAGGCTTAACACGGAGCTGTTTACAGCCTCTTCTGTTCTCATCAGCGGAGGAAAACTGCTAAGAAGACCCGCGGCCACTGACTGGACTTAAGATAAGGGACACTTTATTTACATGCCTTTATTTTTATGATTGTTTGCTGTGGTTGGCCCTCCTGCTTTTCCGTGCATGCTTCGCCTGTCCCTCCCGGCTCTCTCCGACGCCGCTGTGAGCGTATGGCTGGAGGAGGAGGAGGTTGGGAGGAGGAGCGGAGCAATGATTGACAGGAAAGGGGGGAAAGGAAGCATTTTTCACGGCGCAAAAAAACACTGTAATAAAAAGCCAGGAAAAGAGTACTAGAGTTAAGTTTTTCTTGTTACACTCTTTTAGACACATTTGAGGGATGTTGGCCAAGACTTTTAATAGTGTTAAAAGCATGTTAAAAATGATGTCACAATACCTTTAAAATCTTCCAGCTGGTCTACAAAGCACTGAATGGTCTTGGACCAACATACATGGTTGATCTGTTAGTTCCTATGAAGCTCCCAGACCCCTGAGGTTCATCTGGATCTGTTAGTTCCTATGAAGCTCCCAGACCCCTGAGGTTCATCTGGATCTGTTAGTTCCTATGAAGCTCCCAGACCCCTGAGGTTCATCTGGATCTGTTAGTTCCTATGAAGCTCCCAGACCCCTGAGCTTCATCTGGATCTGTTAGTTCCTATGAAGCTCCCAGACCCCTGAGGTTCATCTGGATCTGTTAGTTCCTATGAAGCTCCCAGACCCCTGAGGTTCATCTGGATCTGTTAGTTCCTATGAAGCTCCCAGACCCCTGAGGTTCATCTGGATCTGTTAGTTCCTATGAAGCTCCCAGACCCCTGAGCTTCATCTGGATCTGTTAGTTCCTATGAAGCTCCCAGACCCCTGAGGTTCATCTGGATCTGTTAGTTCCTATGAAGCTCCCAGACCCCTGAGGTTCATCTGGATCTGTTAGTTCCTATGAAGCTCCCAGACCCCTGAGCTTCATCTGGATCTGTTAGTTCCTATGAAGCTCCCAGACCCCTGAGCTTCATCTGGATCTGGTTTGTTGTGGTTCCAGAACCAGAACCAAGCAAGGTTCAGCAGCGTTCAGTTATTCTGCTCCTCACCGGTGGAACAAACTTCCTGTAGACCTGAGGTCTGCTCCAACTGTAGATCCTTTAAATCAGGCCTAAAAACATTACTGTTTACTCAAGCGTAATCTTAAATTAAATACTTACCTGCTGTATTCTACTGCCCTTATTTTTAACAGGTTGTGCTTTTTATTATTTTACTTCTTTTCTTATCATTTTATTTATTATTTTACCTCCTTTTCTCATAATTTTATTTACAGTACAATTATGTCTTGCTGCTTTTAATGTCGATGTAAAACACCTTGAATCACCTTGTGTTGAATTGTGCTATATAAATAAACTTGCCCTGCCTTGCCTGTATGTATTTAATTAATGATAATGTTGTAATTCAGCTGATGATTCTGATGAGACCCCAGAGAAACTGCTGTGAAAGATCAGCAGCTAACGGGGATCTAATAAAACAACCAAACAAACAGTTGTAACGGTCACCAGTTGAACACTTGGTGGATTCTGACCTGAGAGACTCCAGGTGACAGTGTGGACTCTCCAGTCCAGGACACAGCTGCTCCAGTCCAGAATCCTGCAGGTCGTTGTTACTCAGGTCCAGTTCTGTCAGACTGGAGGACTGAGAGCTGAGAACTGAGGACAGAAGTGGACAGATGTTCCCTGAGAGGTTACAGCCCCTCAACCTGCAGAGGAGATTAAAGAGAGATCATGTGGTTATTTAAAAGTTGATAACAAAGAAATACATGATATATCACTGAATGCTGATTATTTCAACTAATAATAAGTATTGATCATTTTGATAGCTCCGTTTCTCTTCTCTACATGTAAAGTTTCCTGAGATGAATCATTGAGAAGAACGGGTCCCACATGAACCTGAACTTAGTTGAACAGTGAATTTAACTGGTTTCCTCCAAGAACATGTGATTGTAACTAAAACAGATGTGTCCGTGTTCGTCCTTACACAGCTTTCTTGGAGGCTTTGACCACCGGCAGCAGCCTCCGTAGAACCTCCTCTGAAGCTGAGAACTTCTTCAGGTCAAACACCTCCAGATCTCCTGATGACAGTAAGATGAAGACCAGAGCCGACCACTGAGCAGGAGACAGTTCATCTGTGGAGAGACGTCCTGACCTCAGGGACTCTTGGACCTCCTTCACCAGAGACCGATCGTTCAGTTCATTCAGACAGTGGAACAGGTTGATGCTTCTCTCTGCAGACAGATCCCCACTGATCTTCTTCTTGATGTATTCAACTGTTTCCTGATTGTTCTGTGAACTTCTTTGTTTTGATTTCATCAGACCTCGTAGGAGGTTCTGATTGGTCTCCAGTGAAAGACCCAGGAGGAAACGCAGGAACAAGTCCAGGTGTCCGTTGGGACTCTTTAAGGCCTTGTCCACAGCTGTCTGATGGAGCTTAGTCACAGCTCTTTTTTTAAACCACCTGAAGATGTTCTTTTGTTCCTCCAGCAGGTTGACTCCAGAGCTGATGAAGGTCTGGTGGACATGAAGAGCAGCCAGAAACTCCTGAACAGAAGAAAGAAAGAAATCATCATAGATTAAGTTTTAAAATCTGAATTCTTGACAGAGAATCAGATGGACTTGAACAAACTCAGGAACATCCAGAAATCTGAAAATGGGTTACAGACCAGTGTTTCCAAACTCTGGCCCTCAAGGGTCGCTGCCCTGCAGGTTTTAGATGTTTCCTGCTCCAACAGGCCCACGTTTGGACCTGCAGGTCTTCTTGGCGGAGCAGACTCCAGCCAACCCAGTAAAACCAAAGATGAGTCTGGCAGTCAGCTGGACCATTGACCCTGTTGCGTCCAGTCTGGTAGTAATGGGCTTCCGATCGTCTACATCGATGCCATATCACAACACAACAACTCTTGTGCCAACTGACACGCATGATGAAGACGCTCCTGAAAACTATTGACATAATCTAGCACATTGTGCTCAGTGTGAGATGTTTCCGTCCACCATTTTCCCTTGAGAAGCTGAAGAGGACGACCCACCGCACGACCAAAGACTAAAGCTACAGGACTAAATCTAAGAGATCCCTGTGCGGTCTCTCTGATGGCAAAGAGCAAAAGTGGAAGACCCTCATCCCTCTCAAGACAGACCTGGACAACATAGACTTTAAAGTCTGATGAAATCGTTCCCCCAAGACTCGGAGTGACAAGGACTCGATGTTTGATGCAAATACTGTGCAAACTTCCCTGATGATTTCAGTGAACTGCTGTCTGTGATCTGTGTTGATTTAACCGTGTAATCATTGTTGCTGATTTTAATATCCATGTAGACAACAATCAGGACATGTGGACAATCCTCAGGACAACCCTCAGGACATGTGGACAACCCTCAGGACATGTGGACAATCCTCAGGACAATCCTCAGGACATGTGGACAACCCTCAGGACATGTGGACAACCCTCAGGACATGTGGACAACCCCCAGGACAAACGGACTAAAGACCTACCAACTTTGGGCGACGCTGCATGTAACAGAGAGCAAACACAATAGGGGGCGGAGCTAGACCTGCTGGCTCTGCCGGTCTGAGCTTCTCAAAGGTTAGTGTGTCTGATGTGGACATGTCTGAAACAAACAGATCCCACACCACCAGGGATCCTAGATCTTTTCTCTTTCCTTATTAGAACAAGGCTTGCTGCAATCACGTGTCTTTGCCCATGGCAATGAAAACACTCACGGTCACCAACGATAGAACATACATTTTTACACACCAATGTTGGACCACACCCAGTGATCATGTGGACTGTTATAAATGTATATGAACATTTCAGGATTATGAATTCCAGGATGCACGCAGATTGCAGGCAGTAAACCTGGTACTTCTGGTACACCTAGTACTACTGGTACTACGGGTACTACGGGTACTACGGGTACTACTGGTACTACTGGTACTTCTTGTACTACTGGTACTTCTTGTACTACTGGTACACCTGGTACTACTGATACTACTGGTACTACTGGTACGACTGCTACTACTGGTATTACTGGTACACTTGGTACTCCTGGTACTACTGGTTCAATCCCACGGCCTGGTGTATGTGTGGAGGAGGATGCACGCAGACTGCCGGCAGTACACCTGGTACTACTGGTACACCTGGTACTACAGGTATTACAGGTACTACTGGTACTACTGGTACTACTGGTACTACTGGTAAACCTGGTAAACCTGGTACTACTGGTACTACTGTACGGTTATCACTGTGAGCGCCGTGTGAGTGGCAGCTCGTTACAGCAGCTCCTGCTCACCTTTGAGCTTTTTCTCCTTTTTTTTCTCCTTTAATTTTGTAATCTTGTTATTTTTTGTAAGTGTGTATATATTATTTATTACTCTGCACCATGGAGACCAAAACAGCCGTTTTGATCTCAACTTCTTTATTACTTTTTTCGCCGTTTACGTCCGTGTCTGGGGGTCCCGCAAGCAGTCCTATTGTTTACAGCAGGGATCAGCTGCTGGCGCTCCGCAACACCGCGCTGCTGCCGTCCCAGGAGAGACCCGACGTCCCCCCCGAGATCAAGAGGAGGAGACGGGGATGCCGTGCCGGAGCTCAGCGCCGCATCAGGAGGAGGAAATACAGACCTGTTCTCCCGTCTGTTTTAATGGGGAATGTAAGATCTCTCCCTAACAAGATGGATGAGCTGGCGGCGCTGACCCGGCATCAGCGGGAGTACCGGGAGCGTAATGGTGTACTCAGAAACATGGCTCACTGTGGCGATCCAGGACACGGTGGTGGAGCTGGACGGATTTAAGTTGGTGCGGGCGGATCGGACGAGAGAGAGAGCGGAAAGAGGAAAGGAGGGGGCTTGGCGGTGTTTGTGAATGAGAAGTGGTGCAAACCCGGGCACATCACCGTTAAAGAACAACAGTGCAGCAAGGACATTGAGCTGCTGGCTGTTAGTATGAGGCAGCGGGAATTTACGCATGTTATCATGATGGCTGCATATATTCCCCCTTCTGCTAATGGTGATGCAGCATGTGATGTCCTGAACTCAGTCACCAGCAGGCTGCAGACACAGCACCCGCAGGCTCTCTTTCTGATCTCTGGTGACTTTAATCACGTATCTCTGTCCTCCACTCTGCCAACTTTCACTCAGTATGTAACATGCTGCACCCGGGACAATAAAATACTGGACCTTTTTTATGCCAACACCAAGGAAGCATACACCCCATCACCTTTCCCCCCGCTGGGCAGATCCGACCACAACCTGGTTAATCTCCAGCCTGTGTACAGACCCATGGTGCACAGGGAACCAGCTGTCTCCCGCACAGTGACGAGATGGTCCAGCCAAGCTGAAGAAGCTTTGCAGGACTGCTTTAACACAACTGTGTGGGAGGAACTCTGTGACTCTCATGGGGACGACATTGATGGTCTCACTGACTGTATTACAGACTACATCAACTTCTGTGTGGAAAACACCGTACCCACCAGGACGGTAAGGTGTTTTTCCAACAACAAACCCTGGATTAATCCTGGCATAAAGGCTCTCCTGAAGGAGAAGAAGAGGGCCTTTAGATCAGGAAATAAAGAGGAGCTGAAGACTGCTCAGAAGGAACTAAGGAGGAGGATCAGGGAGGGGAAAAACTGCTACAGGAAAAAGATGGAGGAACAACTGCAGCAAAAGAACATCAAAGGAGTCTGGAAAGGCTTGAAAACCATCTCGGGCCACAAGAAGAAACCAGACTCCCAGGCTGTGGGGACAGTGGGTGAACGATCTAAATTTGTTTTTCAATTGATTTGATCAGTCTTCTCCCCCTCCCCCAACCCAGCTCACACTGCTGCAACCCCTTTCATTTGCTTCTACAGGACACCCCCCCTCCCCCTCCTCCTCCTCCTCCTTCAGTTCAACAACAGCCCCCCCACTGTCATCGACACCTTCACCTTCACCTCCAGCTCCACCCCCACCCCCACCTCCACTCCCAAAACAACAAAGCTCATCCCACAGCCGATCCCCCGCTGTTCCTGCACTCTGCTCTACCCCCCCACCCCCCTCCACTACCTCTGATACACCCCCCCCCCCCCCCCTGCTCCTGCTTGTCCCTCACAACCCTCCAGGTGAGAAATCAGCTCAGGAAGATGAACGCGAGGATGGCTGCAGGTCCAGATTGCATCAGCTCCAGGCTCCTGAAGTCCTGTGCAGACCAGCTGTGCGGGATTGTTGGACACATGTTCAACCTGAGCCTGAGGCTGGGGAGGGTACCACCACTATGGAAGACATCCTGCGTGGTACCTGTTCCCAAGAACCCGCACCCCAAGGACCTCAGCAGCTTCAGGCCGGTGGCTCTGACATCCCACCTGATGAAGGCCCTGGAGCGGCTGCTCCTCCAACATCTCCGCCCCATGGTGAGCCCAGCGATGGACCCACTACAGTTTGCTTAACAACCTGGCATTGGGGTGGATGATGCCATCATCTTCATGTTACATCGTGCCCTGTCTCACCTGGAGAAACCTGGGAGCACTGTGAGGATCATGTTCTTTGATTTCTCCAGTGTGTTCAACACCATCCAGCCGGCACTTCTGGGAGACAAGCTGGAGAATGCAGGGGTTGACAGTCACCTCACATCCTGGATTCTGGACTACCTCACCAACCGTCCACAGTATGTGAGGACACGGGACCACACATCGGACATGGTCGTCTGCAGTGTGGGGGCCCCGCAGGGAACGGTCCTGGCGCCGTTCCTCTTCACTCTCTACACTGCTGACTTCTCCTACAACTCACCAACCTGTCACCTTCAAAAGTTCTCTGATGACTCTGCTATCGTCGGCCTCATCACAGATGAAGACGATAGCGAGTACAGAGAACTGTCCCAGGACTTTGTGGACTGGTGCCTGCAGAACCACCTCCAGATCAACGCGGGGAAAACCAAAGAGCTGGTGGTGGATTTCCGCAGGTGTAATAAATCCCCCCCGACACCGGTGAACATCCAGGGAAAGGACATTGAGATGGTGACATCTTATAAGTACCTGGGTGTTCACCTCAACAATAAACTGGACTGGACTACTAATTCCTCCGCACTCCACAAAAAAGGCCAGAGCAGACTCTATCTGCTCAGGAGACTGAGGGCCTTTGGTGTGCAGGAAACACTCCTGAAAACATTCTACGACACTGTGGTGGCATCAGCCATTTTTTACGGAGTGGTCTGCTGGGGCAGCAACATCACAGCTGCAGACAGAAGGAGGCTGGACAAAACAATCAAAAGGGCCGGCTCTGTCGTGGGTTGCTCTCTGGACACAGTGCAGGTGGTGGGAGAGAGGAGGATGATGGCTAAGCTGTCATCCATGATGGAGAAGGACTCCCACCCCATGAAGGACACCTTCAGAGCGCTGGAGAGCTCCTTCAGCGACAGGCTCCTTCACCCTAGGTGTGTGAAGGAACGCTACAGAAGGTCCTTCCTCCCTGCAGCTGTGAGACTACAAAACCAGCACTGCTCACATTAGACCACAACCACAAACAATCCTGACAATAAATATACAAACCGAAAATAATGTGCAATACCATTCTCTGCAACGTGAACAACATCTGTAAATATCCATCTGTTTTTCTTTTTGTATACTAGTATTATTTTATTTATTACTATTTTTATTCTCCTTCTTCTTCTTATCATTATTATTGTATATACTGTTTATAGTGTTTTTTATTATTATTATTGTGTGATATTGTGTGATATTGATGCCTCTTGTGTTTTGCACTATCCCCTTTGCTGCTGTAATCTGGAAATTTCCCCTCTGGGGGACTATTAAAGGATTTCTTATCTTATTTCTTATCTACTGGTAAACCTTGTACTACTGGTACTACTGGTACTACTGGTACACCTGGTACTACTGGCACACCTGGTACTACTGGTACTACTGGTACACCTGGTACTACTGGTACACCTGGTACTACTGGTACACCTGATACTACTGGTACTACTGGACGTGCTGTCGACGTCCCTGACTCCCCCAGTCTGGCCTTCGGCAGGAGGGTCCCCCCTTATGAGCCTGGTCCTGCTCAAGGTTTCTTCCCTCCTAAAGGGGAGTTTTTCCTTGCCACTGTTTGGCTTAAGGCTTTTCTCCCACTAAGGGAGTTTTTACCTGCCATTGTTTATATAATAATTGCTCGGGGGTTTATGTTTATGTTTATGTTCATGTTCATGTTCTGGATCTCTGGAAAGCGTCTAGAGACAACATCTGTTGTATTAGACGCTATATAAATAAAATTGAATTGAATTGAATTGAATTGGTACTATTGGTACTACAGGTACACCTGGTACTACTGGTACACCTGGTACTTTTGGTACTACTGGTACTACTGGTCCACTCACACGGCCTGGTGGATGTGTGGAGGAGGATGCACGCAGACTGCAGGCAGTACACCTGGTACTACTGGTACTACTGGTACACCTGGTACTACCGATACGACTGGTACTACTGGTACTACTGGTACTACCGATACGACTGGTACTACTGGTACTACTGGTAATACTGGTACACCTGGTACTATTGGTACACCTGGTACTACTGGTACTACTGGTCTACTCCCACGGCCTGGTGGATGTGTGGAGGAGGATCCAAACAGACTACAGGCAGTACACCTGGTACTACATGTACTACTGGTACTACTGGTACACCTAGTACTACTGGTACTACTGGCACTACTGGTACACCAAGTACTACTGGTACACCTGCTACTACTGGTACTACTGGTACTACTGGTACTTCTGGTACAACTAATACTACTGGTACACCTGGTACTACGGGTACTACTGGTACTTCTGGTACTACTGGTACACCTGGTACTACTGGTATTACTGGTACACCTGGTACTACTGGTACACCAGGTACTACTGGTACTGCTGGTACAACTGGTACTACTGCTAATACTGGTATTACTGGTACACCTGGTACTCCTGGTACTACTGGTACTACTGGTGTACTCCCACGACCTGGTGGATGTGTGGAGGAGGATGCACGCAGACTGCCGGCAGTACACCTGGTACTACTGGTACATCTGGTACTACTGGTACACCTAGTACTCCTGGTACTACTGGTCCACTCCCTCGGCCTGGTGGATGTGTGGATGAGGATGTACGCAGACTGCAGGCAGTACACCTGGTACTACTGGTACACCTGGTACTACTGGTACATCTGGTACTACTGGTACTACTGGTCAACTCCCACGGCCTGGTGGATGTGTGGAGGAGGAGGCACGCAGACTGCAGGCAGTACACCTGGTACTACTGCTACTACTGGTACTACTGGTACTACTGGTACAACTGGTACTAGTGCTACTACTGGTGCTACTGGTACACCTAGTACTCCTGGTACTACTGGTCCACTCCCACGGCCTGGTGGATGTGTGGATGAGGATGTACGCAGAATGTAGGCAGTACACCTGGTACTACTGGTACTACTGGTACAACTGGTACTAGTGCTACTACTGGTACTACTGGTACACCTAGTACTCCTGGTACCACTGGTCCACTCCCACGGCCTGGTGGATGTGTGGAGGAGGATGCACGCAGACTGCAGGCAGTACACCTGGTACTACTGGTACTATTGGTACTACAGGTCCACCTGGTACTACTGGTACACCTGGTACTACGGATACTACTGGTACTACTGGTAATACTGGTACTACTGGTACTACGGGTACTACTGGTACATCTGGTACACCTAGTAATACTGGTACTACTGGTACACCCGGTACTACTGGTACACCTGGTACTACTGGTACTTCTGGTACACCTAGTAATACTGGTACTACTGGTACACCTGGTGCTACTGGTACTACTGGCACTACTGGTCTACTCCCACGGCCTGGTGGATGTGTGGAGGAGGATGCACGCAGACTGCAGGCAGTACACCTGGTACTACTGGTATTACTGGTACACCTGGTACTACTGGTACACCTGGTACTACTGCTACTACTGGTACTACTGGTACTCCTGGTACTACTGGTACTTCTGGTACACCTAGTAATACTGGTACTACTGGTACACCTGGTACTACTGGTACACCTGGTACTACGGGTACTACTGGTACTACTGGTCTACTCCCACGGCCTGGTGGATGTGTGGAGGAGGATCCATGCAGACTGCAGGCAGTACACCTGGTACTGCTGGTACACCTGGTACTAATGGTACACCTGGTACTACTGGTACTACTGGTACTCCTGGTACTACTGGTACTACTGGTCCACTCCCACGGCCTGGTGGATGTATGGAGAAGGATGCACGCAGACTGCAGGCAGTACACCTGGTACTACTGGTATTACTGGTACTAATGGTACACCTGGTACTACTTGTATACCTGGTACTACTGATACTACTGGTACAACTGGTACACCTGGTACTCCTGGTACTACTGGTACTACTAATCCACTCCCACGGCTTGGTGGATGTGTGGAGGAGGATGCACGCAGATTGCAGGCAGTAAACCTGGTAATACTGGTACTACTGGTACACCTGGTACTACTAGTACTAATGGTACTACTGGCACTACTGGTCTATTCCCACGGCCTGGTGGATGTGTGGAGAAGGATGCACACAGACTGCAGGCAGTACACCTGGTACTACGGGTACTACTGGTACACCTGGTACTACTGGTACTACTGGTACACCTGGTACTACTGGTAATACTGGTACTACTGTTACACCTGGTACTACTGGTACTACTGGTACTATTGGTCTACTCCCTCGGCCTGGTGGATGTGTGGAGGAGGATACAAGCAGACTGCAGGCAGTACACCTGGTACTACTGGTACAACTGGTACTACTCTTACTACTGGTACTACTGGTACACCTGGTACTCCTGTTAATACTGGTCCACTCCCATGGCCTGGTGGATGTGTGGAGGAGGATGCACGCCGACTGCAGGCAGTACACCTGGTACTACTGGTACACCTGGTACTACTGGTACACCTGGTACTTCTGGTACTACTGGTCCACTCCCACGGCCTGGTGGATGTGTGGAGGAGGAGGCACGCAGACTGCAGGCAGTACACCTGGTACTACTGGTACACCTGGTACTACTGGTACTACTTGTACACCTGGTACTACTGGTACTACTTGTACACCTGGTACTACTGGTACACATGGTACTATTGGTACTAATGGTACTACTGGTACTACTGGTACTACTGGTCTACTCCCATGCCCTGTTGGATGTGTGGAGGAGGATGCACGCAGACTGCAGGCAGTACACCTGGTACTACTGGTTTTACTGGTACTACAGGTCCACCTGGTACTACTGGTACACCTGGTACTACGGATACTACTGGTACTACTGGTAATACTGGTACTACTGGTACTACGGGTACTACTGGTACATCTGGTACACCTAGTAATACTGGTACTACTGGTACACCCGGTACTACTGGTACACCTGGTACTACTGGTACTTCTGGTACACCTAGTAATACTGGTACTACTGGTACACCTGGTGCTACTGGTACACCTGGTACTACTGGTACTACTGGTACACCTGGTACTACTGGTACTACTGGCACTACTGGTCTACTCCCACGGCCTGGTGGATGTGTGGAGGAGGATGCACGCAGACTGCAGGCAGTACACCTGGTACTACTGGTATTACTGGTACACCTGGTACTACTGGTACACCTGGTACTACTGCTACTACTGGTACTACTGGTACTCCTGGTACTACTGGTACTTCTGGTACACCTAGTAATACTGGTACTACTGGTACACCTGGTACTACTGGTACACCTGGTACTACGGGTACTACTGGTACTACTGGTCTACTCCCACGGCCTGGTGGATGTGTGGAGGAGGATCCATGCAGACTGCAGGCAGTACACCTGGTACTGCTGGTACACCTGGTACTAATGGTACATCTGGTACTACTGGTACTACTGGTACTCCTGGTACTACTGGTACTACTGGTCCACTCCCACGGCCTGGTGGATGTATGGAGAAGGATGCACGCAGACTGCAGGCAGTACACCTGGTACTACTGGTATTACTGGTACTAATGGTACACCTGGTACTACTTGTATACCTGGTACTACTGATACTACTGGTACAACTGGTACACCTGGTACTCCTGGTACTACTGGTACTACTAATCCACTCCCACGGCTTGGTGGATGTGTGGAGGAGGATGCACGCAGATTGCAGGCAGTAAACCTGGTAATACTGGTACTACTGGTACACCTGGTACTACTAGTACTAATGGTACTACTGGCACTACTGGTCTATTCCCACGGCCTGGTGGATGTGTGGAGAAGGATGCACACAGACTGCAGGCAGTACACCTGGTACTACGGGTACTACTGGTACACCTGGTACTACTGGTACTACTGGTACACCTGGTACTACTGGTAATACTGGTACTACTGTTACACCTGGTACTACTGGTACTACTGGTACTATTGGTCTACTCCCTCGGCCTGGTGGATGTGTGGAGGAGGATACAAGCAGACTGCAGGCAGTACACCTGGTACTACTGGTACAACTGGTACTACTCTTACTACTGGTACTACTGGTACACCTGGTACTCCTGTTAATACTGGTCCACTCCCATGGCCTGGTGGATGTGTGGAGGAGGATGCACGCCGACTGCAGGCAGTACACCTGGTACTACTGGTACACCTGGTACTACTGGTACACCTGGTACTTCTGGTACTACTGGTCCACTCCCACGGCCTGGTGGATGTGTGGAGGAGGAGGCACGCAGACTGCAGGCAGTACACCTGGTACTACTGGTACACCTGGTACTACTGGTACTACTTGTACACCTGGTACTACTGGTACTACTTGTACACCTGGTACTACTGGTACACATGGTACTATTGGTACTAATGGTACTACTGGTACTACTGGTACTACTGGTCTACTCCCATGCCCTGTTGGATGTGTGGAGGAGGATGCACGCAGACTGCAGGCAGTACACCTGGTACTACTGGTTTTACTGGTACACCTGGTAATACTGGTACACCTGGTAGTACTGCTACTACTTGTACTACTGGTACACCTGGTACTCCTGGTACTACTGGTACTACTAGTCCACTCCCACGGCCTAGTGGATGTGTGGAGGAGGATGCACGCAGACTGCAGGCAGTACACCTGGTACTACTGGTACTACTGGTACACCTGGTACTACTGGTACTACTGTTACTACTGGTACACCTGGTACTACTGGTACTACTGGTACTACTGGTACACCTGTTACTACTGGTACACCTGGTACTACTGGTACTACCGGTACTACGGGTACTACTGGTACTGCTGGTACACCTGGTACTACTGGTACTACTGGTCTACTCCCACTTACTGGTGGATGTGTGGAGGAGGATGCACGCAGACTGCAGGCAGTACACCTGGTACTACTGGTACTACTGGTACACCTGGTAATACTGGTACACCTGGTACTACTGCTACTACTGGTACACCTGGTACTCTTGGTACTACTGGTACTACTGGTCCATTCCCACGGCCTGGTGGATGTGTGGAGGAGGATGCACGCAGACTGCAGGCAGTACACCTGGTACTACTGGTACACCTGGTACTCCTGGTACTACTGGTACTACTGGTCCACTCCCACGGCCTGGTGGATGTGTGGAGGAGGATGCACGCAGACTGTAGGCAGTACACCTGGTACTACTGGTATACCTGGTACTACTGCTACTACTGGTACTACTGGTACTACTGGTACTACTGGTACACCTGGTACTATTGGTACTACTGGTACTAATGTGACAGCTGTCAAGATGGCGCCAGTATGGCGCCAGTATGTTTGGCGAGTCGTCGGTCACATCTACTGAGTTTGTTTTTTGCTTTTGCTCTGTTTGTCTGTGTCTGCTGTCCGGATGTCTCGGCTGTGCTTGCATATGATCGCCAAGCTCTTATTAACATCCAAGCTTCTGGTGGCATTAAACTTTACATGCTCCGGGATGATTTGGGAGATTGGTCCGCAAACCCTCCTCCCTTTCTGGCAGGTATTCCTGCTCACTTGCGCCGCTCAATTAATGCTAGATCGCTAGCAAATAAGACCTTCCTGCTGAATGAACCAATGGTTCCATAGTACCAAATAGTTCCAATGGTACTATGGAACCAACTTCCAATCTGGGTTAAGGAGGCTGACACCACCTCCACCTTTAAAACTAAACTTAAAACATTTCTGTTTAGTAAAGCCTATAGTTAGTGTTTAGTAAACCTCTAGCTGGTGTTGGTAAATCTCTAGGTAGTGTAAACTTTAGTGTGTCAGAGTCGCTCCTGTAGTTTCTTGTGCTGGCCCCCCCTTCTCCTCCCTTTTCTCTCTTTTGTCCATGTTGCAGCATCCTTTGCCGGACACCGGAACCTGCAGTGTGGGAGTGAGGGGGGCAAGGTTTGCAGGCAGTACACCTGGTACTACTGGTACGCCTGGTACTACTGGTACTACTGGTACTACTGATACTACTGGTCTACTCAAACGGCCTGGTGGATGTGTGGAGGAGGATTCACGCAGACTGCAGGCAGTACACCTGGTACTCTTGGTGCAAAGCCAAAGCACTACAAATCGCCTCCCTCAGATCTGAGAAGACCGTTATCAGGCAGAACCCAGCACCTGGTGACCTTGGACGACATAGAGTGGCCTGCACTTCCATCGCACAGAAATGGCTATTCAACCCCAGTACCCGGCAACAGGAGGAAGGCTACAACAACGGCTAAGAGCAAATCGCCTCAGGACACAGGGATTATACTGGAGAACAGATTTACTCCTCTCTCTCAAACTCCAGAAGGCTCATCTTCCGGCTACAGAAACAGGTATGAGACTAAATCCCTTGCTAAAGGGCTACGGGCAGAGTTAACGTCTGGGCCTCGTACGCTGATAGTGGGCGACGGAGCTGTCAATGAGATAAAATCATTCTGCAGCAAAAACTCAAAAGTACTGTGTTTTACCAACGACATGGTGTCTGAAATCAAAAAGAAGATTCGGAGCATTGCTGCAGAGCATCAGACAGCTAAAGCTGTTGTCATACACACATGAGCCCTTGATGTTGTGAAGCAACAATCAGAGATATTAAAGCAAGACTTCACTGATCTGATGAGCACAGTTGCATGTTTAAATACTGAAGTTTTTTTCAGTGGACCAATACCGACGGTTCGGTAGGGAGATGAGATTCAGCAGGCTGATGGCGCTAAACAGATGGCTTAAAGATGCATGTGCTGCTCAATCAATTAACATGGATAATTTCATCTTTTGGGGTCGCAACCATCTTTTTAAGGAAGGTGGCTCTCGTTTGAATAAAGCTGGTGGGCGGTTACTCAGCAGCAACATTTTTTATCACCTGCTTTACAAACAGGCCCCCACCAACAACAAGAGGCACAACATTCCAAAACAACTGATAAGGCGGCGCTGGGATGAGAACACTGAGACAAGGACTGACCATGGAAAACAGAGTCAGAGAGAAACTGCATCATCATCCTTATCCTCACTCCAACAGGAGGAGTCTCCCCCAGCCCCAACAGGAGACAGACCCTCACCCCCCAAGAGCCCACCCAGCTTTCTGTCTGCAGGCAGTCAGGACATCCCACTCCTGGAATTCACTGACAGAATGAAAAGCCTGGTGAATATTGGATTACAACTAACACCATGCCAAAATCCTTTATCTAACCCCCCACATCACCCAACCCCTCCCAAACCACCACCTCGGACAAAGCGGGTACACAATTCACCGCCCCCCCTCCCCTCCTCTGAACTACCATATCAGTGATGTCTGATATGGGCCGAGTCCAGGTTGTGATGTCAATATTAACATTGTTCTGTCCCAGGAAAAGTCTTGGCCCCATGGAATTAAATCAGCTTTCTCTATCCCTGTGATGATAGGTAACAGAAAACGTATCAAACTGGTGAGAAATGAAAAAAGTTCAATTAAATCTGCTAATCTTTTGAGTATAGCATGTCATCCTCGAATCTCACCAGTGTCTCCTGTTAAGGATTTACATGTACATTTAGCCCTTTTAAATATCAGGTCTCTGGTTGGCAAATCTTTCTTAATCAATGATTTTATTAACGAGCGCAACCTTGATTTTATGTTTTTAACTGAAACTTGGTTAAGTCTGGAAAATAGTGCAGCAGTTCTTATTGAGTCAACACCGCAGAATTTTAGTTTCTTTAGTGAAGCAAGAATACATAGGAGAGAAGGTGGAGTTGCCACTCTGTTCAAGGACAGCTTCCAATGCAAGAAAATGTCTTATGGTAAATTTGATTCCTTTGAATATGTTGCCATGCAGTTAAAATCCCCCTGTCGAGCAATCTTAGTGACCATCTACAGACCCCCCAAATATGATGCAAGGTTTTTTGATGAGTTTGCCAAACTACCGTCAATTATGTGCATGGATTTTGATTGTGTTGTTTTAGTGGGTGATTTTAACATTCATGTTGATAATCCCAAAGATGGGTGTGCTAAGGAACTTTTAAAAATTCTGGATAATTTTGGGCTTTCCCAACATGTCACAGATTCAACGCATAACCGAGGACATGTTTTAGATTTAATTATTTCCAAAGGTCTTAATATCTCAGAGGTTGTGGTGAACGATGTTGCTCTCTCTGATCACTACTGTGTTTTGTTTAAAATGACCACTGTTGCAATCCTATGAAAGGTGAAGCAGAGGTAATCAGAAAGCGTTATATAAATGATAACACCTGTGCATTATTCACCCAGGGTTTTACACCATCAACAACCCTGTCCTCAGTTCTAGTTGATGACCTTGTTAACAGTTTAAGTTCCAATGTTATGACTGTTATTGATTCTATCGCCCCAATTAAGACCAAAGTTCTGTCCGGGAGGAAAAGGTCACCCTGGAGAAACGCCACACTAGTTAAAGAACAGAGAAGGGTATGTAGACAAGCAGAACGCAGGTGGCGCAAAAACAAACTTCAGGTATATTACAACATTTATAAAGAGAGTCTTCGCAACTATAACCAGAAACTGAAGAATGCAAGGCAATCATATTTTTCAGAGATTATCAAGAAACAGTAATAATGCTCGCACACTGTTTTCTGTGGTAGACAGACTGACAAACCCCACAGCCTCAATCCCACTTGAACTGCTGTCAAAGAAGACCTGTAACGACTTTGCTGACTTTTTCACAAACAAAATATTACAGATAAGACAAGAGCAATGTGCTCCACCTCAGGAATGATAACACTCTGGCCTTCCTATCCTTTAGTAAAGCTGGGACAGTTCAGCGTTTTAAATTACAAAACCCTAACGGAAACAGTTTCAAAATTAAAGCCCACAACATGCTGTCTTGATATTCTGCATTCAAACTTTTTTAAAACAGTTTTAAACTGCATAGCTCCGGATGTATTGCAGATAATAAATACTTCTCTTCAACAGGCCAGTTTCCCCAGGCGTTGAAAACTGCAGTAATAAAACCTCTTCTAAAAAAATCAAATCTGGATGCTACAACACTTAGTAACTATAGGCCAATATCAGATCTGCCATTTTTGGGGAAAATCATTGAAAAGGTTGTTTTCCAGCAAATCCATGCTTTTTATGATGCAAAACAACCTCTTTAATGTATTTCCGTCTGGATTTTGGCCACACCACAGCACTGAGACTGTACTCATCAAAGTCCTAAATGATATTCATCTGAATATTATGCATGCAAATCCTCTGTTCTGGTATTATTGGATCTCAGTGCTGCATTTGACACAGTTGATCATAACATTCTTCTCAGCAGACTGGAAAAGTGGGTGGGACTTACCGGCACTGTGCTTCAATGGTTTAAATCTTACTTTGTCAAGGTTGACATTCCCCCCAGCCGTCAGTTTCTGTCTTGCCCCGCCTGTGTCCCATCTGCCCTGATTGTGTCTGCACCTGTGTCTCGTCATGTCTCGTTATCCCCTCAGTATATCTTGTCTTGCCATTCCTTTGTTCCCTGTCGGACCGTACTGTTTGTTTCCTCCATGTGCTCCCAGTTTTGATCCCTGTTACGTTGAGTTTTTTTATCCTGCTCTGCACCATTTAGTTTGGCTTTTTGTGGAATAAATCCTTTTTGTTGCAACTCCTGGCTCCTGCTCTCCTACACTTGGGTCCTAACTAAACCGAACCATGACAGAACGGTCCGACCAGGTGGACCCAGTGGGAGAGTACCTCACCCTACTGGACTTCCTCTGCCGAGAAGCGGCTAAGAACATGTGCTGGGCCGAGGAGGAGTATTGGGCCTCCTTTTGGGGAGCACGCCTGGCTCTGGGTGGGCCCAGGAGCCTGCAGAGGCAACGACGACGGCGTCAGCGCCAGCGCCAGCCCCAGCTTGTTCCGGCTCCAGCTCCTGCTCCTGTCCCTGTTCCAGTGGTGGTCCCGGACGCACCTGTCCCTGTTCCAGTGGTGGTCCCGGATGCACCTGTCCCTGTTCCAGTGGTGGTCCCGGATGCATCTGTCCCTGTTCCAGTGGTGGTCCCGGATGCACCTGTCCCTGTTCCAGTGGTGGTCCCGGATGCACCTGTCCCTGTTCCAGTGGTGGTCCCGGACGCACCTCCCCATGTCCCAGTGGTGGTCCCGGACGCATCAGCCCCTGCTCCGAGGACCCGTGCCCCCCCCCAGCCAGCTCCGAGGACCTGTGTCGCCCCCCAGCCAGCTCCGAGGACCTGTGTCGCCCCACAGCCAGCTCCGAGGACCCGTGTCCCCCCCCAGCCCGCCCTGGATGTGGACTCTGGGGACATCTGGAATCTGTCCTTTGAGGGGGGGCCAGCACCACGGACCGGTCTCCCCCGCAGCCAGCGCCACGGACCCGGGCACCCCTGCAGCCAGCGCCACGGACCCGGGCACCCCTGCAGCCAGCGCCACGGACCCGGGCACCCCCGCAGCCAGCGCCACGGACCCGGGCACCCCCGCAGCCAGCGCCACGGACCCGGGTACCCCCGCAGCCATGTCAAGTTCCAGAGCCATGTCAAGTTCCAGAGCCATGTCAAGTCCCTGAGCCCCGTCAAGTCCCAGAGCCACGCCAAGTCCTCGAGCCCGGCCAAGAATCCCCGTCATGCCCCCGCCAAGACCCAGGCCCAGGCCTCGGGGACGCCCCCCCAAGCTCTCTCGCCGGCCTGCCCGGCCTCGAGGACGACCCCCGGAACGCTCTCGCTGGTCTGCTTGGTCCCGAGGTCGGCCCCCGGAGCTTTGGCCATGTGTGGCCCCGGCGCCGCATACAGAGCTGCGGGGGCTGCTCCCGGACCGGCCCGGCTCCAGCGTTCCCTAACGGAGCCACTCACTCGTTAGGTAAATTAGTAATCAATTTTTTCTGTCTGGTTTCAGATCTTCCAAGCACCTGAAGCTGTTCAACGACACCTTCAGAAAACGCACGGTCCTTCCTTGAGCCAGCAATAGTGCATAAATGTTATTTAAATACAACTCATATTTTGAGGCCCAGTGCGATGCGGCAGGGATGAGAATCAGCACCTCCAAGACCGAGGCCATGGTTCTCCACCGGGAAAGAGTGGTGTTCCTTCTCCGGGTGGGTGGAGAAGTCCTGCCTCAGGTGAAGGAGTTCAAGTATCTCGGGATCTTGTTCACGAGTGAGGGAACGATGGAGCGGGAGATTGACAGACGGATCGGTGCAGCGTCCGCAGTAATGCGGTCGATGTACTGGACCGTCGTGGTGAAGAGGGAGCTGAGTCGAAAGGCGAAGCTCTCGATTTACCGGTCAATCTACGCCCCTACCCTCACCTATGGTCATGAACTTTGGGTAGTGACCGAAAGGACAAGATCGCGGATACAAGCGGCCGAGATGAGTTTCCTCCGCAGGGTGGCTGGACGCTCTCTTAGAGATGAGTTTCCTCCGCAGGGCGGCTGGACGCTCCCTTAGAGATGAGTTTCCTCCGCAGGGGGGCTGGACGCTCTCTTAGAGATGAGTTTCCTCCGCAGGGCGGCTGGATGCTCCCTTAGAGAGGAGTTTCCTCCCTTAGAGATAGGGTGAGGAGTTCGGTCACCCGGGAGGAGCTCGGAGTCGAGCCGCTGCTCCTTCACATTGAGAGGAGTCAGCTGAGGTGGCTTGGACATCTGTACCATATCCTCCTGGATCCTCCCTAGGGAGGTGTTCCAGGCATGTCCTTCCTCACTAGGGAGGTGTTCCAGGCATGTCCCTCCTCCCTAGAGAGGTGTTCCAGGCATGTCCCAGCGGGAGGAGACCCCGGGGAAGACCCAGGACACGCTGGAGAGACTATGTCTCTCGGCTGGCCTAGGAACGCCTCGGACTCCCCCCCGGAGGAGCTGGAGGAAGAGATGGAGGAAGAGATGGAGGAAGAGCTGGAGGAAGAGCTGGAGGAAGAGATGGAGGAAGAGCTGGAGGAAGAGATGGAGGAAGAGCTGGAGGAAGAGCTGGAGGAAGAGATGGAGGAAGAGCTGGAGGAAGAGATGGAGGAAGAGATGGAGGAAGAGCTGGAGGAAGAGCTGGAGGAAGAGCTGGAGGAAGAGATGGAGGAAGAGATGGAGGAAGAGATGGAGGAATAGCTGGAGGAAGTGTCTGGGGTGAAGGAAGTCTGGGCATCCCTGCTGAGGCTGCTGCCCTCGCGACCCGGGAACGGATAAAGCGGAAGAAGATGAGTGAGTGAGTGAGTGAGTGTGTCATATTTTATTTTTTTAACAATAAAGTTGTCATTTGTGAAAATTCAGTGTTGTGATTTATTTACAGTTAACATGATTCATCTGTCTTGTAACATAAGAAATGATGAGAAATCTTCCTGTGTGAAGACGAGGTGACTAAAGGCTGATTTATGGTTCCGCGTTACACCAACGCAGAGCCTACGGCGTAGGGTACGCGTTGATTTAATGCAGAACCGTAAATCAGGCTTTAAAGGGAACCCTGGCTATTAAGACATGTAGTCCCTAATTAGCCACAATTGTTCTCTTATACTAAAATATGTTGTTAGAAACACATAAAATAATCTAATTGCTTTAAAAATCTACAATGTTTATCACATATTTTGACCTGCGGGAGGCGCCATGTTCTACCTGCGCAATGCATTCTGGGGGCGATGACGTACAACGGTGGCTCTGGGCGGATAAGCCGCGTTAGTTTAACTGGGACAGGTATCTAAAACTTAGTTGAGCAGCATCCGAGGGAGCCCATAAGACGTCTCGGTTCAGGCAAACTGGATCAAAGTTCTGTGATGCACGGGAGATCTGCAAAAATGATCAATGTCGTGAGCATCTTACCAGTGCATTAGGCTCCTGCGTAGACGGCGTAGCCTACGGCGTAGACGGCGTAGGCTACGCCGTAGCCTGCGTAGCCGGGGCTTAGAGCCTGCAGCGCTCCGCCATCCGCTCTCCGCTCTGCGCTCTCCGCTCTCCACCACCCGCTCTCTGCTCTGTGCTCTCCGCTCTCCGCTCTCCGCCACCCGCTCTCCGCTCTGCGCTCTGCGCTCTCCGCTCTCCGCCACCCGCTCTGCGCTCTCCGCTCTGCGCTCTGCGCTCTCCGCTCTCCGCTCTGCGCTCTCTGCTCTCCGCCACCCGCTCCCCGCTCTCTGCTCTGCGCTCTCCGCCACCCGCTCTCCGCTCTCCGCTCTCCGCCACCCGCTCTCCGCTCTCCGCTCTCCGCCACCCGCTCTCCGCTCTCCGCTCTCCGCTCTCCGCTCTCCGCCACCCGCTCTCCGCCACCCGCTCTCCGCTCTCCGCTCTCCGCTCTCCGCTCTCCGCTCTCCGCCACCCGCTCTCCGCTCTCCGCTCTCCGCCACCCGCTCTCCGCTCTGCGCTCTCCGCTCTGCGCTCTCTGCTCTGCGCTCTCCGCCACCCGCTCTCCGCTCTCCGCTCTCCGCTCTCCGCTCTCCGCTCTCCGCCACCCGCTCTCCGCTCTCCGCTCTCCGCCACCCGCTCTCCGCTCTCCGCTCTCCGCCACCCGCTCTCCGCTCTCCGCCACCCGCTCTCCGCTCTCCGCTCTCCGCCACCCGCTCTCCGCTCTCCGCTCTCCGCTCTCCGCTCTCCGCTCTCCGCTCTCCGCCACCCGCTCTCCGCTCTCCGCTCTCCGCTCTCCGCTCTCCGCTCTGCGCTCTCCGCTCTCCGCCACCCGCTCTCCGCTCTCCGCTCTCCGCTCTCCGCTCTCCGCTCTGCGCTCTCCGCTCTCCGCCACCCGCTCTCCGCTCTGCGCTCTCCGCCACCCGCTCTCCGCTCTCCGCTCTCCGCTCTCCGCCACCCGCTCTCCGCTCTCCGCTCTCCGCCACCCGCTCTCCGCTCTCCGCTCTCCGCTCTCCGCCACCCGCTCTCCGCTCTCCGCTCTCCGCCACCCGCTCTCCGCTCTCCGCTCTCCGCTCTCCGCCACCCGCTCTCCGCTCTCCGCTCTCCGCTCTCCGCCACCCGCTCTCCGCTCTCCGCTCTCCGCCACCCGCTCTCCGCTCTGCGCTCTGCGCTCTCCGCTCTGCGCTCTCCGCTCTGGCCGGGATGGAGACGCCGGTGAGCATAGCCCACCCCTGCCCCCCCCCTAAAACCGGCTTCGGGTGCTGGGTCCACCGTTTAATGACAGACCAGGGGCTGAGGGGACTGGCCCGGGACTTTGAAGAAACGGGAGGCGCAGACTTCGCTTCAAATAGGCAAGAACATCTTTATTTAACTTAATGACGCCAGATCTGGCTGGGGTTTTTATTGTAGCATCGGTTATCTGCTAGTTGAAACGTGTGGTCTGTTAGTCTATCTGAGTTTTATGGTTTTTCTTTTTTTTTTTTTTTTACTTTTTTGTAGGTGCGCCGTCACCTTAATGTTCAGCTGTGTTTTGATCTGTGTTTCTGGTGCGGCGTCACCTGTTTAGCTGTGTTTTGATCTGTTTCTGGGTGTCAGAACAGTGTTCGGGGGTTAGCAGGAGCCACCGTGTGACGTCAGTACCCAGAATGTAAACAACAATGGCGACCTACATGTTAAATTATATTTTCAAATTTTATAAAAACGAAGACATCAAAAAGGTTTTTTATATCACATTGTTATAATTGATACCAACATTTATCTTTTAAGACCTACATATCTTAATAGCCAGGGTTCCTTTTAAGATCCGTTTACAGCGTGTAACTGAATGAGAGCGTCCGACTATCAGGGCGAGCTGCGTGACATCGGACGCTCTCTGTCCACACTGAAACCGTTAAACTCGCGGCCAGTGGAATTGATTTTGTCGCAGAAGCTTCTCGCATGGGACACGTTTTGTGTACGACGCAGCCGGCTGCTCTGGCCGGAGCGAGGCTTATTCTCCTCCCCTCCTACACGTCATTCAAGCAGCCAATCAGCGCAGAGCCTCATTATCATAGCCCCCCCGCCCTGAAAATGAAGCACAGAAAAAGGCTTTAGAAGCGGTAAAACTACAGACAGGGCCCACAGGCTGGATTTCTGATTTATGTAGAAAAAACAAGCTTTAGATTGTTTTTAAGACATTCAAGGCCTGTTTAAAATATACATTAAATGCCATAATATGTCCCCTTTAAGTCATTTTGATAATTCAATTTGATAAATAATCTACCTTATTAATTATTAATAATTGTTGAAGGACAATTATTAATAACTCTCTTGATAACTGAAACAGCATCTACCTTGTGGCACAACACTACTTCCCGCCTCCCATTTCCGAATTTATAAATTACCGAGGGATTCTACATTTAGACAGGGCACTTCTATTCTAACCAGCGCAGCTTTACTATTCTTTACGGCATTTGTTTAGCAGACCTTACAGACCAATTCCATACGAGTTAAGCCATCCCACATGATGCTGCTCAGCCAATCAGATCCGTGTAATTAGCTTGACTCTGTATACACAGATGAGAGGCGCGTAACAGGTGGATAGGGAAGTTAGCGATAGAGGGAGATGACACAGAGAGAGAAGTGAGCCGGAGACAAGAAGAAAGACGGAGAAACAAGTAAAGGCGCTCTCTAAAGGCTTATTTATGGTTCCGCGTTAAATCGACGCAGAGCCTACGGCGGAGGGTACGCAGAGACGCGCACCATATGATGTGTGTCGCCATATGATGTGCGTCGACGTGCACTCTACACCGCAGGCTCTGCATCGGTTTAACAGTAAAAATAAAGCTTTCAACCCGGAATGGACAGATTCATCCTTGTTCAGTCTTCTCACTGGGACAAAACCGGTGTCTCATACGTTCAGAAACCGTGGCGTTCATTAAAAATGCTAACGTGAAACGCCACTGAGACAAAACACAAAGTTTTTCATACAACAGTTCCACTCAAGTCTGAACTGAAGTCACAGAAAATAAGTTGACCATCTTAAACATCCTGCCATGTTTGGGTCCACATACAGCTGTAAGGCACTAAGAAGAAGAAAATACGAAAGAAAAGGGGAAATTCAAACTGCTGGTAGATTATATTTTATTTTTAAAATGCTATTTTATTTCTCTATTTTATTTCTTATTGCAGTCCTTTAACCCAATAAGAGAAGGAAATGTGTAATTCAAGTTACACATGTATATCAACGTTAATGACAAATATTTTTGAAATGTACTGTGTTTAATTTAACAGTCAGATGCAGTTGTTGATACAGCTATGAGGCTACTTGAATATATATATATATATATATATATATATATATATATATATATATATATATATATATATATATATATATATATATATATATATGTGTGTCCCAACCCAGGCTAGACAACAGACACACAGATACATAGACTCACATGGACAATCAAGTGGCTTACACATAAAAATAACTGTAAAATCGCGTTACCTTTAGCTTTATACTGTTTTAAAATGGTTTGAATTTTTGAAAGCCAATTTTTAGCACACTTACAACAATTTTGGTTAACTTAGAAAATCACAAATAGTTAAGTGTAATGTAAATATTCAGTGTTACTCCGAACTGTTGAATCCAAATGCTAAATGTATATGATAGTGCTGCCTTTCTGAAATCAGTCAAAGTGGATCTGGCTGTAGTAAACATCATAACTCTCCCCTCCATGCAAGGGACACTAAAAAAAACACTTTTTTTAATCATTAACCATTGTTTCAAGGAACCGTAAATGAAAATATTGCTGTTGGCTGGTCCAGGTGGCCTTTCCCTTCGTCCAATCAGATCCTGCAGCATCCAATCTCCTTGGCCCAATCAGGTACTGGCCTTTCCTGAAAGAGAAGAAACTACAACCCCCAGCTTTCTATCTCGGTCTGTCACATGTCCTTTGTCCCAAACACATGGTCCACCAAGCGCAGTTTTGTGATACAAAATGAAGATAACTATACACTTATACATGCAGAAAGATGAACAATAAAGAATATACAATTGGAAAAATAACCATCAAACAACATAAGGCAATGGAAGAAAAACAATTATCAAAAACATTATTTGACATGAAAAATAAAATCCAGTAAACAAGGCAAGGCCAAGGCAAAGTTTATTTCTATAGCAAAATTCAACAAGGGGATTCAGAGTTCTTTTGAAAGACTTTAAAAAGTGTTTCAGCTGATCTGTAGCTTTCTCAGAGTTTGTTCCAGACATGTGGAAACTCCTAAACACAGTCTCTCCATGTCTGGTTCTGGTACAATTACAAAATAATAAACTAAAGGAAATGGTTTTATTTCCTGTAACTGAACGTTGCCTCCTACATTATCAGTTCTTGAGCATAAAAGCTGATATTCGTTATCGTGCTGAGATTACTAGCGAGAGAGTTGTACTTTGGATGGAAATGGATGGCATGAAAAGTTACACATTTTCACCCTAATACATGGCATTTATGATGAAAGCAGGAGGGAAGTGCAGCAGAACAGATCAGAGGATGTAAGAATTAATGTTGCAGGAACCAGAATTGACTATCCTTTCTACAAAAACAGCTCATGTTATGCAACAAAAAGAACAATGTATGAAAACGCAGTTGGTCCCGATTAATGCTGCAGTTAAATAGATAGATTGTGACGTTAACTTTCATCTGTAAATGAGTGGTTGGGTTTTATTTCCTGTAACTGAACTTTGCCTCCTACATTATCAGTTCTTGAGCATAAATATTGCTGATATTCGTTATCATGCTGAGATTACTAGCGAGAGAGTTGTACTTTACGCTCTTGTTACAGCTTCATCTTAAGATAACGCATTTGGACAAACTTACAGTACCTGAACTCCCTGTTAATAATTAATCCGCAACATGCGAGATCTTTGGTAACCTATCCTTTCAGCTTGTAGACTAGATAGTGTGACGTGGGACTTTTGCGACTTTAGCTTGTTAGCAAAATGCTAGCAACATTGCCCTTTGGGCCATTCTGGACGATTGCAATATGGTCATGCCACTACTTGGCATGCCCATAATTAGTGGTTTCTTCCTGATCAGTCCAGACGTCTTAGTTGTCCCAAGTAGTTCTCAAACCAAAAGGCACTGCATGCATTCAGGCGTCCAAAATGTTCTGCTTCATCTGTTAAACGGAGCATGGCAAGGACATTATACACAATGCAGTACCTGCCATACAGCTCTGCTGTCTTTGGCACAAAATACACCCTCAGACTTCTGCTGTAGTCTGAGTGTTTGCATGCAGAATTGGGGGAAACCAAAATATTCAGTGCCAAGCTGGAAGCCATGAAATGTTTACACGGCGAGCTCAACAGACCGCCCTTGAGCACCATCTTTCCTGTTTACAGGGCAAACTGACACCGTTCTGAAGCCTTCCATCGGTCCACTTCCTCCAGGTTCCGTGGATTCCTGCTAAAGCAACTTGGAATAGATTTTCTCAAACAAGCTAGTCTTTTTCTGACCTCTTGAACTTGTCCAGCAGACAGTCTGACCTGCCTGATTCCCCTCACCCATTCCACCAACAGTTTCCTCATCACACCTAAACAAGCTTGGTGCATGTAGTCAATGGGAAACATTTCACCATATCAATGGGAAGTTGCAGATATGGGGAAACCATAAGTCCCTCCATTTCCTTAGTGGCCATCCCTGTTCTTAACATCTCGTTTGTTTGCAGGGTGTTTCTAACCTCTGGGTATGTTACACAGCCATCCACCCATTGCCCTGGCTGTGTACATTTGTCACATCCATTATATCTGGAGTTTGATTGCTTTGACCATTGCCTTGGCAGGAGCCTCACATACATCACAACGCACCAAAACTGTCTCTCCTTGAATTCTATTTTCAAACTTTTCCTGCACTTCTGCAAGCACATTGTTGAGAAAATCCAAATCTTTGGGCTTTAAGGGACCAGAAGTTAGAGTTACAGAAACAATCCAAGTTAGAGTCAGATGGATGGCACACAAGACAGGCCACAGACTGATCTTGCACCTTTTGAATAGTGGAAGTCCATCAGTGTGGAAAGACAACTCAAGTGTGTGCATCTTTTTCAGAGTCTCCTCTGGGTAGAGGTTGAATTGTCCTTCTAGAGTTCTCCTTAAACCAAAGTGGACATACTTTATTCCAGATATTGTGGTGGACCTGATATCTTTCAGGGTTGATAGAAGAGTTCTGGTTGTTTGGGGCAGCTCTGGATGTCCATTGGCTTTCAACCCACAAGACGGTCATCAAGGTCAGAGTGTTAGATCAGGGGCCTTATGTACTAAGAGTGCGGCGCACAAAAAACGTGCGTACGCCACTTTCAACGCTCACGGTCGGATGTACAAAGAATGACGTGAACGTAGAAAGCTGCGGTCCGTCACTCACACATTAAGGCTTTTGTACGCACTTTTCTGAGGTTCTGTCCGTTGGCGACACTCACTGGTGATGCAGTGAAGTGCAGAATATGAGGGAAACGTAACGTCAACAATAAATTCACGACCACGTGAAGGACACGACAGTCCCCACATCACCAGATAAATTACACAAGAGTGGAGCTGGAGCTGGAGCTGGACCTGGACCTGGACCTGGACCTGGACCTGGACCTGGACCTGGACCAGGACCTGGACCTGGACCAGGAGCTGCAACAATCTCACAATCAACCACATGATCTGAACAAACAACTAAAGGAGCTCAACGATGGAACCTGCAAATCCTGATGGAGCTTTAGCTCCGTTAGAGGAACCTGCTGATGCAGGATCAGGAGCGAGTCCTCAGGCACCAAACTGATCTGCTGGTCCAGGACTAAGACTGGACCATCAGCTGGTTTAGTCTGGATCTGCTGGTCCAGGACTAAGACTGAACCATCAGCTGGTTTAGTCTGGATCTGCTGGTCCAGGACTAAGACTGAACCATCAGCTGGTTTAGTCTGGACCTGCTGGTCCAGGACTAAGACTGGACCATCAGCTGGTTCAGGTACCAAGAGGATCTTCTGGATCTCTGTCCTGAACTGGACCAGCTGCTCCGGTTCAGACCAACATGATGCTTCAGCTGGAGCTGCAGGTCGGACATCTGTCTGTCGTCATGACGACCGTATGGGAGGACTACTGATAAAAGCCAGACCCTAAACATCCCATAACTGTGTCTGGACAGAAATACATTAGAATTAATTTTGAAGCAAAAACCGGTGTTGTGCCAAAAAGTGATTGCCTGCCAGAATCTGATTTCTTCTGATTTGTGGCCGCGGGAGCGCGCACAGCAGCCCGTTGAGCGAGAGCGCTAAACCGTCAGATTTCAGATTATGAAGCTCAAGAATGAGATCAAGTCATATTTAGGCAGAAACAACCTTTCATTAACTGTATTTGGCCTTCAATCACTTTTTGGCACGACACCTGTCTCTCCTCCTGCGGATGCAACACTCCGAGTTACAGCAATTTTGCTCTTTATTTCTCACGTTTGCACCTTGATAATCCCGTCGGCACAAATTGTCTTTATTTCTGCAGCAGAGGAATCAGATCGTAATGCTTCATGTTTTAAATATAAATGTATTTTGTTCACATTGTTATACTTATGAGAGAGGTGATCGCGGACATCCATAATGTGTAAGACTCAATAAACGTGTAGCCTACATTGGTCTTAATCCGTTAGTATATAATATGCATGACAATAAAGCAGAACGAGGAGCCGTTTTTCATCCACCAAAAATTCTGGTGTCGGTTCTTAAAATACAAACAAGAAAAGCAGAGTGTAAAGATGCACTAACGCTGCCCATAAACATTGACAAACCCGTACGATCATAATAAAACCACAACTCTTCACGGAACGCAACACAAAGCAAAGAACACCATAATTTAGGTGTCAAAGTGAATCCCAGAAGGGCCGGTGTCCTGCATGTTTTAGATGTTTCACTGCTTTAACACACCTGATTCTAATTAATCATCGTCACCAACTTGTCACCAAAGTCTGGATAGTTGTGTTGATGACACAGTCACTTGTATCATGGTGCAATGAAGCAGGGAAACATCTAAAACCTGCAGGGACACCGGCCCTCGAGGACTGGAGTCCGACACCCCTAAATGCCCCAAAATGAATTATTTATTCCAGCTCAGGGGCCTCATCTATAAAGCTTGCTTGCGCAGAAAAAGCGCCTGAAAGTTGCGGAAGCCACCTTCTACGCAAATCCTCGGATCTAAAAAGAAAAAACTAACCGAAAAATCAGCTTATCTTTACGGCAACTCGGACCCTCCCGTAAGAATTTACTTAAGACACGGGGACCTGGCGAGGCAAGGTTTGAGGTGGTGAAATGAAGCCAGATTCATGTCATACTCTTAATAATGTCATCACATATCACAACATATGTCAGGCTTAAAATAATAAAATAATAAAATAAAATAATATAGCGCTGATCGTGTCCCTCTGTGTGTGAAGCTGTCAGCCAGGACTCTGGTGCTGCTGGAGCTGCAGCCTCCTCTGCACCGCTTTAGGACAGAACAAATGAGGGGCTGCGTTTAGGGAACCCCACGGAGCCCCTAAAGGGACTCAGATTTTTTTTCATATATATGAGTTTTACGGGCGCGTGAAACCTTTACGTGCAGGTGTATGGTGCCTAAATTAGGGTCCCGCGTTAAAACGACGCAGAGCCTACGGCGTAGGGTACGCGGCGACGCGCAGCTACGCCGTAGGCTCTGCGTTAAAGGAACGCAGAACCATAAATCAGCCCTGAGCAGCTCTGGGGGGAGGGAGGAGGAGGGGGAGCGGGGCTGCGGGGCCGTTTTTTTTTAATTTGCAATTTAAGGCTGAGCCTACCGTTAGTTTTTAAACTTTAAAAAGTAAGGGGAAAAAAAACATGATTTTGAAAAGACGGGGGGACGTGTGTCCCCCTGTTGCGCCGGGGAACTCACGGCGTTTAGCGCAGCAACGGCGTGCTGCCACTCACTCGCTTTATTTTATTGTATAATATTTATATACTTATTCTAACTTTTACTGTGACCACCAAATAATGTGGTTTTCCTGTCCTCCACATCATCTACAACATCTCTGTCTCCGTGAAAGTCAGTGTCACGGTGGCTGCTACTTCTCATTCATTATGACGCCAAACCATGGATCTGCGCCAAACAGGCTGCAGAAAGCCACTGCGCATGCTCAGCAGGCTCATCCATATGCATTTCTGGGCGTGTAAAGGGGCGGGATATGAAGCGGATTCAGCTACGCAACCTTCCAGCTGGACTGCGTGGAAGTCTGCGTGCACATGGTTTTATTGATCCGGATTTTTTTTTGCGCCCGGCATTTTCGGCTTTTGAGCATACGTGCACTTTTAGTATGACTCCTACGCAGTCCATTTTAAATGAGGCCCCAGAGCATTTTCTTGTTAGGATGAGCGGTTTTTAATGGATAATTATCTTCATATCATATTCAAACATATATTTGAGGGAGGAGACAAGGCGGAGTGTTGTGCTCCCGCATGTGCGCTCAAATCCACGCTGATTGGGATGTACAGAGAAACCTGCGTGGATTTGGGCGAACGCACAGTTTTGTACATATGAATTTTTGCGGTCTTGTTAATTCCACGTACGGATTCACGTTGAAATCCACGCACTCTTAGTACATGAGGCCCCAGGTGTTTTAAGGCTGACGGTGGAGATGAGGCTGACGTAGACGTAGATTAAATGCAGACCTCAAACTCTCTCAAGATGGTGTGCTTGGCTGTGAACACTGCGTTTCTTCAGGATCAAGCAGAAATGGGGTGTGATGTCGAGAAGTATGCCTGCCAAGAACTGTAACCGGCTACCCTTCCAGGAGCACGCATAGCAAACCTACCGGTGTAATGTTGCAAAGTGCAACCCTGCAGTAGCAAGACGAGGACTGTAACCAGGGCGATGAGGGACGTTAATGTAACTGTTGCAGCAACAACGGTAGATGTGTTAGAGTTCATGGAGCATCGTGAAGCTACAGAAAGCCAAAAGTAAACCAAAATGAAACTTTTGGGATCTTTTTCCAACCCAAAGGAAGACAAGGGTTTATATCATAAACATCACAATCATGGTCATTTGGCTTCCAAGCACTTTTACAAAGCTCGCTGAAAACATCATAACTTACGCTAGATGTTACATGACCACAACGGTCATCACATTGGTCCATTTTACAGAGATAAAATACAAAGATTACACTTTGAAATAAGTGGCCCCTTTGCAGATAAATAAAGACATCATGTCATTAAACTGTTCATGCTGTAGGCAGAAACATCTCTATTCACTCACAGCTAAGCTTATTTCTGACTTGAACCACTCTCAAATGCAACAGACACATCTGATGGGTACAGTTTGATTTTGTCAAGGGACATGTTCAATGGAAGGTTTCCTTTATTTATAGCCTAATTACATTCAGCTCATGTAACTTTAAGAGTTTTAACAATAAAGGCAGAAATAAATCTGCATTGCCTTTAAAAACAAGTATTGATTTATGAAATGGATAAACGGAATATAACCAGTAAAGTACATTAAAGTATAGGCCTTGTGTCACTTCTTTTTATTATTTGTTTTTTGTACATTGACATTCATTTTATCCTTTATTTCTATAGAAGGTAATAATCTACAGATAAAGGAACAGAAATAGAAGCAGAGTTACAATCTTGGATGGAAACACTTAAGAATTATAGTTTTCCCTTTAAAGATAGATAAGGAAAGCTTTTTATCCCCTCCGTCACCATGGTAACGTGAGATCTCTAAGACGGATGAGTTGGCTGCGCTAATTCAAAATAATGTTGCAGGCACCAAAATTCACTTCTCTTTCTACAAAAACCACTCATGTTATGCAAAAGAAAGAACAAGTTATGAAAACTGAGTTGGTCCTGATTAATGCTGCAGTTAGATATATACATTGTAATATTAACTTGCATCTGTAAATGAGTAGTTAGGTTTGATTTGCTGTAACTGAACTTTGACTGCTTCATTGGCATTTCTTTGGAAATGGAAGTGAAAGTAACTTTGTTCTTGAGCATAAAAGCTGAGGCTCGATATTGTGCTGGCATTAGCAGGAGGATCGCACCCTTCTCCTCTTCTCTTCTTCTCTTCCTCGCTACACCCGCAACTTAAGAGAACATATTTTGAGAAGTTTTTGTTTATTCCTCAGTTATTTGCAACAACACATCTTCAATGTGAAAGGTGTTTCTTAAGGTAAATAATTTTTCATTTTACTGTATATGTTCTCCTTTGTTTGATCTTATCTTACAAAGGTTTAATTGACTTAATTACTGACAACTATGTACATTACTATTGATTATTATTTCATGTTTTTTTATTGTTTCTTAGAGAAAGGTTTGAAAACAGAACAAAATACTAAAATAGGACCCAGAAATATGTTGGAAGACGTTTCTCAATTCTGAAGGAGGTCATGGATGCACCAGATGACACGAAGGAAGAAGAATCTAGATTCTTACAGCAACCAGACAGTAAGTATGACTGATGCAAGAAGAAAAGGAGAAATTCAAGAAAGCTTTGCAACTAAAATCCTGCTGTAGCGTCAACACAGATATTTTCTTTCCTCTGTTAGATGCTGCACAGACAACGGGAACAACAAACACCACGGCTTCAACAACGGTCGAAACAAGTAAGAAAAACTTCTGCTTAATTCATTTGATTATACAATGGAAGCAGCTTTTTAATTCTTAGCAAAATGTATATGAGGAAATAAATCACCTAATCTTTTTTAAGAGGAAGAAAAGAGCATGGTTTATGAACTAAAACTTAAGTTTTTGCAAATTAAAGTTTTCCACTATTGAAATAAAGACGTGCTTTGCTTTGTTTCAATAAGAACAAAAAGCACAAAGTTCACAAAGTTTTAATCAAAGTTCATGAAAATTATATGAATCTAATCACAATACTTTAATCACGTTGTAACTCCAAAGTAGACGTGAAGCTCTCTCTCTCTCTCTTTATTTTTATATATATATATATATATATATATATATATATATATATATATATATATATATATATATATATATATATATATATATATATATATATATATATATATATGGCAGCACGGTGGCTTAGCGCTGTTGCCTCACAGCAAGAAGGTCCCCGGTTCGACTCCCAGGCCCGGCAGGGTCTTTCTGTGTGGAGTTTGCATAGTAGGTTAATTGGTGATTGTAAATTGCCCGTAGGTGTGAGCGTGAGTGTGATTGTGAGCATGGTTTGTGTGTTTCTATGTGGCCCTGTGATGGACTGGTGACCTGTCCAGGGTGTAACCCCTGCCTCTCACCTAAAATAAGCTGGGATAGGCTCCAGCAGACCCCCGTGACCCCGCAAGGGATAAAGCGGGTAAGATAATGAATGAATGAATGAAAAAAAAAAAAAATATATATATATATATATATATATATATATATATATAATAACACGAAACAACACGTACAATAAGTAAATCCTCCAGAGGGAACAAAGTTGGTCTCAGAGGATCCACGTACAGTATGTGACTTTCCTGATATCCTGAACAGCCTTTTATGATTCAGTTTCAGCTCAGTTCAGTCATATTTATATATTATAAATATTAAAGTACAAATTGTAACTTGGTGCTTGTCACAGAGCCAGATTGTGACCCCGAACAAAGAAACAATAGCAGTAAAAAATAAAAACAAAAAACCTTTATTTTCATGAAAAGCATAAACAAATTGGAATTCAGATGAATTACAAAAAACAGTTTAGTCAATTTAAAAACAGCAAACAAAGTATTACTTGTTGAAGGTGTCATGTTATCAAGTGTTTTGATAACACGAGCTTCTGTAACTGGTTTTGAATTTAGGGTCTGCTTTCTCACCAGGAAAGTGTTCCAGCTGGGAACCTTTTCCTGGAACAACGTTCCTACTTATTGTCAACTCTGGTGCGAGCCAGGTCGTCCTCAGGTTCACTGCTTCCACAAACACTTCCCAGTATGAAATTGAACTTGGAAGAGTGGTCAATTTATTTTTTGGAAAGTAAAGCAATACATTTATTATTTCTAGAAGTTCTGTCAAAACTGATAGTTTCAAGCAATGACTAGTTACTTACTGATAATGACAATGGTATTTAGAGTGACTCTGTTCGTAACCTCAAAATGAGAGAATTGCATTGATTCTAAATATTTTGTTTTGTTCTGCAAAGACCAAAAATATATCACGTTAATAATCACAGTTCACCACACAAGCTTAACTTCACCCTCAAGTGTGGGCTCTGGTTCTCTGATCATATTCATGCTCGACCTCCCTCGTCCCCGCACACACAGAGCAGCAGCCGCGCCCTCTGCTGGTCAGAGTTACGCACTACACTCTGGTAGGTAACAATACTCTGTCAACCAATAAACCTCTTACCTTAACAGAAAACACCCAGAGAATTATCACCAGGCTCTGAACATGACCTGTATTAACTGCAATGTAATTTACACATATAAATAAAAATAATTATGTAGGTATATTTACCCACTGATGGCTCTGTGTGCCACACATATATGTTGATAGTCAATACCAAATTTGGCAAACCTTTACATTTACATTTTGATCTAGAAACAAAGGGTTTTGTTAGAGGGTTTTTGTGCATGGTTGTGTTTCCTTGAAGAGCCTTCCAGACAGACTACCATGTTTTATTGACCCCTAAAAAACCTGATTTGGTCAAAGAAGACTAAAATCACAGACAGTGGGACATGACAACAACATTCTAACTTGACTGAAATTGAGGTTTGTACCAATCCTCTAATGTTAAGAAATCTCCTTTATTTCCAAAGTGCAAATATATTTATTTTTGTCCCCAAACTATCAAGATTACAAATGTATTCCTGAACTGCATCATTTTGCAAAGGCATATTTTTTAAGTTTTACATTAAGTTGAATTAAATGCATGGTTCTTGGAGGTAGATGTATGAATTAAATGTAATTTGCTTTATCATCTGGGCAGTGTAATTATGTTATAATCACTATTAAAGATCTTAGAGATCGACCAAAGACAATCCTGGATTGAAGTAAGTTTGTTTCATTGATCAAATTAAACATTCTGTGAATGAGGAAATGTACTCTCTCTATATCAGAAAGGTTTAAAACATTCATAAAACCTGAAAGTTTTGCTTTCTTTTCTAACAAAATATATAGTTTTTATATTTTTTCTTGGAATAATTATCACATCTTAATGTCTCTTTTATTAATTTATATTAATTAGAACTTAACAGTTTTAGAGTTCATAAAGCTGTACACAAATACTGCTTTATAAATTAAATATATACATGTGTATAATTAAACATTGCTGCACAATTTTCTGTAGAAACTATTTATTTTGAATTAACTTGAAATAATAATAATAACATTAAAGCTGCAAGCAGCGATGAACGTTCCTCCACCTTGTGCACGTTCAGGCTGCAGTGGAAGCTTGTATGACTTGATGTAGATTCTGGACATTTAGTGGATGAAACACCCACGACTCTCTATATCAATCCATTCAAAAGTTATGGCAGAAAGTAGGAACTATCAAATATGAATCAATCAAATGAAGGGAGGGTGCGCTTTTTGGCGTCTAGCGTCGCCACGGTAACGCTTTTGAAAGAGAAAAGTAATGCGCGTCATCGCAGGATGGAGACGCACATTTTGATGTATAACACACATGGGTGCACGTTACGGTTCAGGCCATATTCAGATTCAGATTCAGATTCAGAAAAACTTTATTTAGCCCAATTTAATTTTGGGGACGACTGTGGATGTGGGGGATGGTGTTTATCAGCTGGAGTTAAAAAGCAGAGTAGCTTTTGGGACCAGGGTAGCTCTCCTCCTCTCAGTCCTGCAGGCGGTGCAGCGGAGGCGCCGGCCGGAGGGGAGCCACTGAAATTCGGGGTGAAGTATGTGGGAGGGGTCCTTCATGATTTTAGCTGCCTGGCTGAGGGCCTGTTGGTTAAAAACCTGTGACAGAGTTCTGACCGGCAGGCCGATGATTTTTGAGCATAATGATGCTCTGCAGTCTGTTCCTGTTCTGGTGCTGAGGGAGTGGAACCAGCAGGTCATTGAGAAGGTCATGATGCTTTCCAGGAAGGCAGTTGAGTTTCCTGAGGAGGTACAGCCGTTGGTGACACTTCCTGAGAATCTCCTCTGTGTTGGCGAAGAATTTCAGGAGGTTGTCAAAGATGGTGCCCAGGTATTTGTACTCCACGACTGTCTCCACTGGCTTCCCGTGGATGGTGGTGGTGACTGCAGCAGCCAGATCCCTCTGTCTGCTGGAGAAGGTCACCACCATCCCTTTGGTCTTGCTTGCTTAACTGACGAAGGAATGGCATAAATTTCGCCAAAATTACACGATTAATTCAAAATGGCCGACTTCCTTTTGGGTTTCTGCAATGGCGCCAAGAGACTTTTCTTTAAGTTGTGACATGATACAGGTGTGTACCGATTTCCGTGCATGTATGTCAAACCGTATTGTGGGGCGTGAGACACAAAGTTTTCTAGGGGGCGCTGTTGAGCCGTTAGGCCACGCCCATTAAGCAAAAAGGCCCTCATTTCGTTGGAAAAATAATTAAAAAAAAACAAGGAAAAAAATTCCTACAGATACAATAGGGCCTTCGCACTGCAAGTGCTCGGGCCCTAACTAGAAAGATGTTTTTCAAGTTTAAAGGAGCATGAGGCAGGATTGAGGCAGGATTTATGGAAAAAATCTGTATACATTTTAAGTTTTCTAGTAATAATGTCAGATGAAGCGTTCCGAACCAAAAAGAATGTTTCCTCTAGTGTATCTGTCCGTTGCCTTGAACAGGCTGTGTGCTGCAAAATGTGCTGCAATTCGGTCCCAAATTTCCCGCGCTGTCCTGTGGATGTGACGTCACATGACGCTGCATGTGCGTTCTCCCCGTTCTCCCGTGCCGGCTTCACTGTTGGCTGCAGTACCCACGACGGCCGCCATGGCGCTAATGAGTCTCATTTCTTATTATTGCCTCAAGCTCCTTTAAAACAGCAGTATTTAGTTTTATTTACCTTATTGATGCCATTTGCCTCTAATTATAAATGCATCTTTTTCTATACTTGCATAAATCAGTGTTCTCCAAACCTGGTCTTCGGGGGCCGCTGTCCTACATGTTTCAGATGTTCCTCTGCTTCAGCACACTGGGACACAAGTAGCTGTGTCATCAACAGAGTTGTGCAGATCTTGATGACACGTTAATGAGGACCATTCATTAGAACCAGATGTGTTGAGGCAGTTTGACATCTAAAACATGCAGGACAGTGGTCCCCACCTCTTTCACTTGGTCCCTGATCAGAGCGATCGTTGGGGAGACAAAGGGTTTTCATGAAGTCCCATTTGGCTACCAGTGGAGGCAACTGGTAAATTAAACTTTTGCTGTGGTGTGTTGAACAAAATAGCACCTATAGCTACCTCGTATAGAATTATTTGAGCCTCATCTTCTGTTCAATTTTTAGAGAAAAAGTCTGGATCTTTAACTGTAGACACCAAAGCCAGATTCAACGGGCTGCTATTCTTCAGCTGCAGCCATCTACACCGTTTACATCCAGATTACGCCATCTCTCTGTTGTCATCGTGTTAAACCCATCCAGAAACTTCCTACAAGGATAGACTGGTTTAATTAGCTCATCATGACCCTAGATGTCTAGGCTACAGTAGTGGGCAAAACCTTTTAAAATATGATATATATGCATGTTAATCTTTAGCAAATGTTTGTTTTCTTGTGTGTAGGTGTGAGTTAGAGTGAATATGTCCTCCATCAGTTCTTTTGAAAGTCTGATGTAACATTTTATTGACAGATTAAATCCTGTTTCTGTCAGGGTTGTGAAACATAGAGGACAGGGCAGATAAGTAGACAAGACAGGGACAATTATTTCCAATGTTTCTCATTTAATCAAGATTCTGAGATCTTATTTAAGGAATTGAATGTTTTTTGTCAGCAACTTTGCTTTGTCAGGTCTTTTAGTCTTGGTTCTATGAGTATCACTTTTTTATTTTAAATTACCAACTTGAACATTTTAGAGCTTCCAGTTATTTCAAAAGTGCAATTATGTCTGACTTATGTCTCCAAAATATGAAGTTAGATAAGACATGTATTTCTGAACTTCAGAGGATTTTGGTTTATAGTAAACTGAATAAACTTCATTTCTAAGAGGAAGCTACTGTATCTATATTTGATGAAACACTCTTTATGACCTGTGAGAGGATTAGTGTCATCACTCTTAAAGTTCTCAGAAACCAACCAAAGACAATCCTGGATTGACAAAAGCCCGTAGTAATGCAGTAGCATCTGCTAACTTAATTAGCCAGTCCTCCAAATTGTTAATGTTAAACAATCAGAGTCAGAGTCATTTTTATTGTCCCTCGAGGGGAAATTCATTTAGCAGTATGGGAACAGTCATCATACAAACATACAAACAGACATACCAATAAGAACAATTAAAACATTAAAACATGACATAGTAGCCATAATAAATGAGTAAAAGCAGAAGTGCTTCCAGCAGTGCAGGCAGAATGATAAAAATGTATTAAAAATATTATAATTTCTGTGAATTGGTCATTTTAACAGCGGTTGGTATAAAAGAAAATGTATACCTATTGCTATTGGCCTTGGGAAGCCTATAGCGCCGCCTAGAAGGGAGAAGGACAAACTCTTTTGAACGTGGTCATTTTCTAATTTTGTATTGCATCCATAAATGTAGCAATCATAACGGTGTCATTTTATCAAATTCATTGAAATACTGACCTGCATACTATATTCCGACTTTTGCATTTTCATCTATTGATAGTTTGTTACTTTCAGTAATTAACTCGTAAGATTACAGCAACCAGCATATGCAGAGAGATGTATGCAACAATGGAACCTGTAGGAAATATATTCTCAACAAAACATATATGTGATGGTTATGATGTCATTGATGACAATAATAATCAAAATTGTTAATGAACCTATTGTTGCAATGGTTTGGAAAGAAATATTAACTTATTCATGATAATGAAATCCGTGACATCGATTAACAGACTGTGCAGGCATACAATTTGAAGTGGATGCAGTGAACTTAGAGGCTTAAACTGATTTAAAAAAATGGAAATATGAAGACAGCGGGTCTGAATGTTTATTGTTTATTGAAAAGGATCCCCATTAGCTGACGCCAAAACGACAGCTAGTCTTCCTGGGGTCCAAGCGTTAACATACAAATTCAAACATTACAAAGTAAATTCATAGAAATACAATTCTAAATAAAATCACAAATAACAAATCACAAATAAAAACAAGAAACAACATCATACATATCATGTAAACTATAGTGATGTCAACAAATACATACTTAGTTTCTGTTTAAAACTAACCTTTCTTTTAATGTCACGGATTTCACCTGGAAGACTGTTCCAATGTGTAACTGATCTGTAAAACACTGTCCTCCTCATGGATTCAGACCTCGGTAAGGGGAATGTTATCTGACCACTATTTGCCCTCTGAGTGTTGTATGAATGAGTGTCTGAACAGTAAGTTATTTTATTATAAAGAAATGTAGGAATTTGAGTGTTAATGATGCTATGGAAATATGTAAGCACACTAGCAGTTAGCCTATCCCCAACCCTCAGCCAGGAGAGACGTTCATGCATTTCTAAAACACTTGTTCTCAATGAACAACCAAGAACCAAGAACAAGTCTTGCAGCCTTGTTTTGTGCCATTTGTAGTTTCTTTAGAAGACTGCTCGATGCAGCAGACCAAACACCTGAACAGTAATCCAAATGACACAAAAACAATGAACAAACAACTTTGCAAAACAACTGTGTCTTTAGAAAGCTTAACACTTTTTACTTGCTGAATTGTTTGACTTTCTTTTTTTATACTTATTTTAGGATTATCAGATAATCTGTAGCTAGAACCAAACAGTATACACTTTGTTTTTGATATATTAAGGATCAGTTTATTTGTTTTGATCCAATCATATAATACGCTGATCTCACAAAAGAGAACCTGATTGATCTCAGAGTATGTGGGGGCTGCATAATACAATGTAGAATCATCAGCATACATAGTCAACTTAGCCTTTCTGAGTACATACGGCATATCATTCGTAAAAATTGAGAATAAAAGAGGTCCGAGGCAGTTACCCTGGGGGACTCCACAGTCCAATGACTTACTATCCGATAAGGCACCGTTAAAATAAACTCTTTGTGACTTTTCAGACAAATAGCTCTTAAACCATTGAATTGCAGAAAAATTTAATCCATAACTAATGAGTTTAGAAATTAAAATGTCATGGTCGATCACATGAAAGGCAGCACTGAAGTCAAGCAATACTGTTCCCAGAAGCATCGAGTCATCAATTGATGTTAACCAGCTATCGGACATGTCATTGCAGTGCAGTTGGAGTGGCCAGACCTATAAGCATGTTGAAACATTGTTGTTAAATCATTGTAAGAAAAGTAATCATGTACTTGCTTGAATACTATCATCTCCAATAATTTACTGAGAACAGGTAAAATACTTATAGGCCTACTATTTGGACCGCAGAAAGTTGATTTTGTATATTTGGGTAAAGGAATGATCTAACCCTCCTTCCAAAGTTTAGGACACACTAATCAAAGTCGAAGTCAAAGTAGCTTTATTGTCGATAACTTGATATGTCAAGACAGACAAGATATCGAGAGGGACGTTTCCCACTTCCCACGGTGAAATATAAACATATAAACATATAGACATGTAAACATACATATATATACATATATATATATATATATATATATATATATATATATATATAATCAGATATATCAGATATATATACAATCATATATAATCGGACACCTGTTGAATATATGACAGATAGGTTTCGAAATTACCGCAGCAGATGATCTCAATAGCCTATTGTCCAAGTTGTCCATTCCAGCAGATCCACCAACAGTCAAAGATTTCAGCAGCAATTCCACCCGCAAAACACTGACCAGATGACATTCAAAATGACATAACTTGTTTTTCATAATTCATTTTTTTATCAGCTCATCTGAGTTAGTATCAACAGTACAATGCATTTTCTCTCTGAGTTTAGAACCCTTGTTAACAAAATAATCCTTGAAATAATTTGCAATCTGAGTTGGCTTATTTAAATAAACTCCATTCAGTTCAACAAAAGAGGTACAGGTAGATTTGTTCCCCATAATTTCATTAAGTACATTCCATAATTTCTTACTGTCCGTACCACTGTCAGAAATTATTTTCTGATAGTAGTTTCTCTTTTTTACTCTGTTCACTTTAGTCACATGATTCCTTTGTATACAATAAAGTTTTCTGTCCACAAGAGAACCAGAGAGAACAGCAACCTTCTTAGTCCTTTGAGCCATTAAACTCTTTAATTCAGAATCAATCCAAGGAGCACTTTTGGCTTTAACTGTAAACTTTTTTAACGGAGCATGATTGTTAACAATTCTCATATAAAGATACATAAATAAATGAAGGGAGGCATCCACATCATCAATAGCACATACTTCATCCCACTTAATGTTATCCAGCTCAGTGAGAAAATTATCCTCATTGAATGTCTTATAAGTTCTTTTTACCATAATATTGGGACAGGCTTTAGGACGCTTTGTTCTCCTGGAGACAGCCACACAGTAGTAGTAGTAGTAAACCTTTATTTTACCAGGCAAGAATTGCTAAGAATACATTCTTATTTAAGGCAATGGCCTGGTAGGAGGTGAAAGATCTCCTAAGGGGAAGGGAGAAGGGGAGTAACATTAAGATATACAGTAGACAATAAAAGCACATACAACAACAGTGACACAACAGAAAAGGAATAAATGAGACTGTAACAAAACAACGGCAGCTAGTCAGGTTAGTGAGGTGACAGGATCAGAGAGAGCTTTGGCTGGGACAGCTGCAGGTACTTTATGGATTTAGTTATGACATGTTTGAAGGAGTTGACAGAGGTAAGAGTTTGTAACTGTAAGGATTTTTGGAGTTGATTCCAGCTGCAGCAGCAACCTGGAAGGAGGAACGGCCCAGGGAAGAGTGCGACCGTGGGGCATTTAACAGGATGAGAGGGGCAGAACGGGTGTTGTGTATAGGGGGAGGGCGCAGATCCAGAAGCTGTGTTAGGTAGGGAGGAGTAAGACCTAGGAGGGTTTTGAATACCAGCATCAGCCAGTGCATGTTGCGCCTGGTTTCCAGGGTGTAGAGGTCACAGTGATGGGTCCTGTATGGGGCGTTGGTAGCAAATCGAATGGCGGAGTGGTAGAGAACGTTGAGCCGTTCAAGTGCTCCTTTGCAGGCAGATCTATATATGACGTCACCGTAATCAAAAAGTGGAAGCACAGTGAGCTGGACCAAGGAGCGTTTGGCAGTGGCAGTGAACGAGGAGCGGTTACGGTAAAGAAAGCTGAGCCTGGCCTTCACTTTTGACTGCAGAGAGGATAAGTGCTCAGTGAATGACAGGCTGCTATCTATCCAGACTCCCAGATATTTATAAGAGGATACCAGGTCAAGTTTATGGTCGTCAGCAGCCAGAATGGTACCATCTTGGACAGCGTGCTTACGACCAAACCACATGATCTTGGTTTTGCTGGAGTTTATGGATAGGCCGAGGGCAGAGAAACACAGTTATGGTCACTAAACTGGTACAGAAACAGGTGTGGAGCACATATCAGGGGTATTAGTGAAAATATGATGGATACATTTTGATGTTGGAGATCTGGCAGTGTTAATAGAAATTCTTGTAGGTTGATAAATTAATTGGGATAAACCACACATATCAGTCATATATTTAAGCTTGTTCTTGAGAGCACACTCATCAGATAGCCAATCAATGTTCAGATCACCCATCCAGTACATCTCTCCGTTTTCTTCAGTCACTTTATCCAGCATATTACATAATGCATTTAAATATTCTATCCTGACACTAGGTGGCCTGTAACAACATCCAACAAGTATTGGTTTTAAATAGGGGAGATGTACCTGCAGCCATAACACTTCAACATCATCAACCATCAAGTCATGTCTCAATTTAACAGGATAATGGTCATGTATTAGAATGGCCACACCTCCAAACCTATTTCTATCATGTCTATAAATTGAATAGCCACTTATAGAAACTTCTGAATTGTTTATAAAACTGTCCAGATGGGTTTCAGAAATTGCAAGAATATCTATATTGTTCAATTTCAAAAATAAAGAAAGGGGTTGGATTTTATTCCTCAAACTACATGTTAATATGTGCAAGGACTAAGCCTGAGGGTAGTTTGTTTATACCAGTCATCTTATCACATACCTCAAGTTGTTAAATCATCATCACATTCATCAGACATATTGATCCAGCTCTGAAAGTTCATGGATAAGCAGTGTATTTGCAACCTCTGGGTTTCCACTGAGCTTAATGTAGATCTTACAGGTGGCAGTCCAGGTGGCTTGTATTTTGTTATCCTTCCTCAGAACACGTGCTTGGCGGGCAATGTAGGCGTTTCTCCTCGTCAGGTGATCATTTAGATATACACTAGAGCACTTCAGCTTCCGGCCTTGCTTCAGGACATCCACCTTTCGTTTTCTGTTTACAAAACGCATTATTATGTCTGGATTTTCTTTTTGTTCTTTCGTGTTAAGGGGTGACATACTTCTATGTCATAAGCTTGTATCTTTATTCCCTTTTTGTCTAGATATGTAATGACTTGTTGTTCGATTGACTCAATTTCATTCACAGTGGGCAGGGTGTCCCTGGATGCAGCCCTGGCATAGGACTGAGCTTTAGTTTGCAGTCCACTGACTATTAAGTCATTCATTCTGTTGTGTTGTTCAAAGTCATCAATTCTCTTTTCAAGCATAGAGATCCTTGCATCTTTCTCCATATTCTGTTTTTTTAGCTCCTTTATCTCACCCAATAAATCCATCAATACTTTTAACTGTTTGGTCACAATGGAGAGCTCACCTGACATAAAGTTTAGGGATTGCGTAATGCCCGCAATCTCCTGTTTTTGCTTAGCCATGACTTCTTCTCAGTTCGGTGGTGGTCGCTGCTGAGGCCTGATGGCTGATTAGCTTGGCTGTTCTACTGCTGGAAGCCTAGGCCTGGAAGCATGTACATAGAACCATGTGCCTTGGAGCCTGGCTGCTGCTGGTGCTTGGACTTAGCCTTGTAGATGGGCAGATGAGGGTAAGAACCGTAGGTGGGAGCAGCTGCAGCAGGCAGGTAGACAGAAACCTTTTTTAGTTTTATTGAAACATCTTTTAATGGTAATATGTGTGTATATGTATATAAATCTGACCCTGCAGGTGCTCTGGATGCTAGTAAACATCTGTGTAGACTCATGGTACCGACACAACTGCTATTCTCTCCACATATATGGAGAACATGAAGAACAGAAATCCTCCTTTAGTTTATAAGTAATGTCACCTTCAACCAGCAGGTTACGCCCAGCTTGTACAAATCTGTTCCTCAGCTCTCTGTGACGCTAGTACTAACATTTACATCCATTCCTCTTTTTTGACCTTAGTTTAAAAAAAAAGAAAGTATTTAGATGAAATAATTTAATTGGCTCAATGAAATTAATATGTTTCTTATGTTACATTTAATGCAGATTAATGAAGTAGATTTTACTGGCTGATTTGAAGCCACAGGTCCTGATATTCATTTTTTTTATTTTTTAAGATACTTTATTGATCCCGAAGGAAATTCAAGTCTTTGCTTTTAACCATGAGTTATAGTAGGAGCTGCAGTTTTCCAGCATCCGGGGAGCCAATGCTCAGGGACCCAAAGTGAGCCAAGTCCACCTCTGTAGCCGCTAGGCTACCACCCCCTCATTGTGGTTTATTGATTACAATCAATAAACAAAGAATTAATATTGACAGGTTGTGTCTGCAAACATTCCTGACCCTAGTGCACTGTGTTTTATTAATGTAACGTCAATGACACAAGAAAAAACATCAACAAAGATGATACTAGTGATGTCCAAAAGCTGGTCAGTTACATTTAACAGTTTTCATTTAACAGCTTGTGTTGGAATTCTTCTGTGAAAGTGGAAAGGGACTGTCAGGGCTCAAAGCTGAGGGTTTTCCTGTTTGTTTGAGGTGCTACATGAACATTTTCTATGATAGATAGTTTCACGTTCTCAGGAAGGATCTTAAGAGTTCTGCCAAAGCTCCACTCTCTGTAAAAGTTTATTATTTTAAGAGATACTTGCCATACGTATAAAGTTACATGATATTACTGTTATGATTCTGGTTTAGATGATGACCTTTAATGCAATAATTGTTAATTATTTAATTATTCTGACTAGTACCCTCCAACTGAAGATTAATTTCCACATTCACTTTTTAAATGTATCATTTTAAAGTACAATGTTGACACTGAACAAGAACAATATATCTTTTTAAATCGCTTATGACTTTACAAAACTATACAATTGTAGCTGTTTGGGGCTCCGTTAAATCTTAAGACCCTGTCATTTAGTCTGTAAATATTAGCCAGCATCTCAGATTTACTGACAAAGATTTAGATTTAGACCATTCTCTCATTTTCTCTCCAAAATAACTTTCATTAGCCAGTCACATCTGTCAAAATTTCCTCTGCAGGTCTGCAAGCTAGTTTTATTGAATATGTGTGAAATAAAAATCGATTGGATGGTTTTTTTTCCATCAGCCTGGACAGAAAATAGATACAGCTAGATAACACTACCTAAAATTAAACAAATGTCACTTTGAATTAACTCAGAACTGATTGTTAAACATGAGGAAAAGTTGTTTCTACTCCTTTAGTTGTATACCTACATCTGCATTTATATATCACTTGTTTTATCTAATTTATCTAATCCCACCTGGAATTCAGTCAGAGTTTAACCACAAAACATTTAAAAAACTGAATCAGCACCATGCTGTCAAATGACTGACAAATTAAATAACTTTGCTTTGATCTTAAGTTAGTCAACACTTCAATTAAATGATATTTGTCAGAATTAATGATGATGCCATTTAGATTTTTTATTTGATTCAAGCAACCAATGTCTTGTTTTCCGGGCAGATGTTGTAGCATTCATCAAATATTCACCCATATAACATGTTCCTGTTTAGAGTCACAGGAATCTGCTGGAGCAAATATTAGCTCTCTTTAGGCTGAAAGTAGAAATGCTGTTAAACAGATCACTATGGGAACATTTAGCCCAAAATAACACAGTTCACATACTTTGATTAAATCAACTAAGACAAAGAACTAAGAACTACGAAGTAGATTTAAGAATGATGGTAATCAATAATACAGATGAGTACAGCAGAAAATATAAATGATTCATCATTATTACTCGCTTTAATCCTGATCAGAGTTTCTGGGTCTGCAGGATCAGATCCAGCAACCAGGCAAGAGGAGCAACAAGCCAGACAGTGATCCAGTAAATAACATCAAAATAATATCAGTGGAGTTAAAACAATCAAATATTTTAATAACTGACTTTGTCAGAAAACTTGGAACATTTAAAACTTTGGGAACTACCTTAAAGCTGCGGCACGACCATTAATTAATTAATCAATGAATTCAACCCAGTTGATGATAATCAATGCAGTCCTCCCCATCCCTGTTCCCACATTCTGTTTGTTGAGAACCAGCTTTCCTGGCTTCGTTGAACTTTATTGAACTTGGTTCATGGGTTCAGATAATCAACAGTTGTGTTTAATATTTATACGGTAGCTGCTTGATTTTAAACACTAAGCTCCTCTTGTAACTGCGGCAGTTTAAGGGCACGAGGCAATTATTTCATAAATATTTCCTGTATCTCCACAGAGACCGACCTGGAGAGCCTGCTGGAGGATCTGGGGTTGACTCCGTTCTACAGAGAGAAGCTAACACTCAGCAAGATCCTGGAGATTGATGAGAAGACCATCACTGATATTACTGTCAAGAGTAAATCAGATCTCCCATGGTACTTTCTAAAGAAACTGATGATGGTTAATGTGACAGCTAGAAATATGAAGTGCCCACCAGCTGATGAGTCAAAGTGTAATGATTCATCAGGGACTAAGTTAAATTTCTGTGATCTACTTGCCAGTACAAAAACAAGTGACACACTAAACCCTCTCGACATAATCACTGCCCTCTTTCTGTGTTCAGATGCTTTTGTACAACAAGAAATGGCAGTAAAAATGTCGATGTGTCAGTTCTCTGTGCCTCTGCTGCTTCCCAGCTGTGATAAAGAACGGTGCACACTCATGCTGTGGGCCATGAGAGACATTGTTAAGAAGTACAGACCTTCAGCTCTTTCACAATCCAAGGGTTTCATTGAAGAGAGAATCATTGATTCTCAAGTTCCAATGATCTCTTTTGTGAGACTGGGTAACTGCTCCTTGTCAAAGTCAGAGATCCTCAACAAGCTTCTCAGCAATTCTCAGCAGTACCACGACACCTTTGTTCACCAGAACATGGAGGGAGGTAACAGTCCAAAAAGAATATCCAACGGACTGACAGAAATCACCTGGTACCTTCCTGGTGGGAACACAGACCTCGATGTTTTCAATCAACCAGTGGCTGTTGCTAATCTTCATGGGGACATTGCTTCATTTGACACACAATACTCTTTTCTTTGTCAGACATCTGCAGCAGTTTTTGTGTTCTTTGACCATTTGGACCCTGAGTGCAAAATTCTAACAAACCAAAACCAGAAGGCTCAGATCTTCTTGGTGGGAGACAGTGAGAGCAAGAACTTCATCTTAGAAACACTGAAAAAAGTAGCAACTGCTATAAACTTGACTGCAAGCAACTGCATTTTAAAGACAAAAGAGCAAAACATTGCAGATTTTATCAAACATTTGAGGAAAACAGTCTGTGATGTAGTTGAGAATCCACTGATGAAGATGCCAATAGCAAATATGGCTAAGATTGCTCGTGAACTGGGAATCCTGGTTGATGAAGAATCTGAAGAGTTTGAGGCTGGAAAGAAAAACGCAGATGCCATCACAGAAGAAATTCAAGACCTTCTTCAGTACAAAGATGAACAACTTCCCCTGCAAGGCCAAATATGGAAGGAACTTACTCACTTAGAGAAAGAGGAATTTCGCCTTCAAAAACTTGGATCTGAGAACATAGAAATGTACAAAAGTCGACTTCGGGAGAAGGGGAAGGAACTTCGGAAAAAACAGAACTCTTATGATTTGTCAACAGCAATGATGTGCTTCATGACTGCAATATCCAGACCAGAAATAGAAAGATGTTATTTCCTGAAATGGATGCGAATGAACCTTGATAACATCTCTTGTTCTGAACTCTCCGCACTAAGGGAGAGGTACAAAGAAAAGTGCAAAGATTCTGCAAACAAAGAGGAGGTGAAAGGAATTGACAGACAACTTTCCAACAGCTCTCTGGGGACTGAACATTTCTTCCGTGAAATGGGTCAGATCTATGAAGCTTCCCTCTCACTTCCAGAAACACACCCATACCGTCAACAATTTCAAAACCTGCCCAAACTCTGTGCACAGTTGGTGCTTGATGGGTTTCCTCTTGAACTTGTTGACGGAGATACATCCAACATACCGCTGAGATGGGTGAGTGACGTTCTCTCTCAGCTGAATCACTTGGTGTCTCCAGAGAACAAAATACGGGTAGTTACAGTTCTTGGAGTTCAGAGCACTGGAAAGTCCACTCTCCTGAACACCATGTTTGGAGTGCAGTTTGCCGTCAGCAGTGGTCGATGTACTCGGGGAGCCTTCATGCTGCTCATCAGACTCAATGAAGACGTCAAAAAAGAGTTTGGCTGTGACTTCATGGTGATCATTGACACCGAGGGCTTAAAGTCACCAGAACTTGCTCAGCTGGAACACAGCTATGAGCATGACAATGAGCTTGCAACGCTTGTGGTGGGGCTGAGTGATATCACCATTATCAATATTTCAATGGAGAATTCAACTGACATGAAGGACATTCTGCAAATCGTGGTTCATGCGTTCCTCCGGATGAAGGAGGTGGGCAAAAAACCAAAATGTCAGTTTGTTCATCAAAACGTTTCTGATGTTTCTGCTCATGAGAAGAACCTACGAGACAGAAACCTGCTCCTGGAACAGTTAAATGAGATGACCCAAGCAGCCGCCAAAATGGAAAAGAGAGAGGAGAACCGAAGCTTCACTGATGTGATAGAGTACAGTCCAGACACTGGGAACTGCTACGTTCCTGGACTCTGGAATGGAAACCCACCAATGGCACCAGTCAATGTGGGATACAGCCAGACTTTATACGAGCTCAAGAAGAACATCATCCAACAACTGGGAGAGTGTGTATCATCTGCTAATGATTTGTTGGAGTTTAAAGAGTGGATGACCAGTCTGTGGAATGCTGTGCAGCACGAAAACTTCATCTTCAGCTTCAGAAACAGCCTGGTAGCTGACGCATACATGAAGCTCTGCACAGAGTTCAACAGATGGGAGTGGGAATTCAAGAAAGCAATGTACAGCTGGATTAGCAACGCAGAAACGAAGATTTCTAACTTTGGTACAGTTGCTGCAAAGTCTCAAATATCTGATATGGAAGAATTCCTTGCTGAGTTAAAACGTGAAGCAACTACAGAGCTGTCTAAATGGGAGAATATACTCCTTGACAATCTGGAGGAATACTTCAAGCAGACAGATGGGCATGTCTATCTGGTTGAAGGATACAAAGAGGAATTTAAAAACAGTACAAAGAGCCTTCGTCGAGAATTGGAAAATTCTGTCTTAAATCAGCTCAGAGCATCAGTTGATATCAAACAAGGACAGAAAGAAGTCGACAAAATAAAGGAGAATCATACAAAAGAAATAGAAAAAGCAGTAGGTGAATTAATTACTGAGTGTCGAATGAAAAATGTCCAAATGACAGACGGAGAGTTAGGAAAAGCGTTTGATAAGATGTGGAGTGAAACACTGAGCAAGATGTCTTTCTCTGAACTAAAACCCACAGATGTCTTCACAGACGTGAGCTTCTATCTGAGAGAAAATGTTTCACCCAAAGGGAGTCTTGCATGTGAACTGCTGAGTAAAAAACAACTGAAAGAGTGTGGGTTGGCAGCTTTCAAATACAAACCTGAAGGAAAGAGTGAAACACTAAAAAACAAATTGAAGGGTTGGTGGAATCCTCAAGATCTTGTAAAAGCCAGACAAAAAGTGGCTGACAACATCATAGCTGTTTGCCAAGACTCTGTAACAGACAAAGAGAAAAGAAAAACCAACTACCACAATACTTACATCCAGGAGATCCTTCACATCATTGATGAAATGCTGAACAAGGCTGATGTTGACACAAACATTGAGTTTGAAGTTCCTCTAAAGCAGCACATCTGTGCAGATGCAGCCAGAAACTTTCAGAGAAAGCAAGAAGACTTCATAGAAGCAAATGACCCCATGATCCTTCTGGGTAGAAACAAGGAAAAGTTCCGTGCAGATTTCAAAGATGTTTTCCACGAACGAGACCAGTGCCAGAAGAAGGCTGAAGAGTTCACAGAACAATGTCTGTTACCTGCTGTTGAAGACTTTGTCTACCGTTCTCTGGGTACAAATATCACAGAAGAAATGATGAGAAGTAAAGCGTTCAGCACACGAACCTCCTTCCAGGGTTTAGTTCTGCTGGATTTGCTGTCAAAGGAAGACTTCAACAGCTATCGGAGCTGCATTAGAAATTATGAGGGTTATGTAAAAACATGGATACTTGAACAAATAAAGAAGCACTTCTCAGATACGACTAAAACATCTGGGTATGAGGAAGAACATCTCAAATCTAGCATCAAAAATATAAAGGATGCCATGGAAAAGGCCAAATCAGAGAAGAGTGCTGACCTGAAGACATTTGTTGAACACATCTGCAAAGAACTCGGTGATAAACTGGTAATTTCCCAGGATGCTCTTGGTGCCTTCATGATCCTGAACAACGCTAACCGGGAACAGTTTGCTGGTTGGTTAACTCTGTCTGTGGAGAAGATGGAAGAAACTCTTAAGAAGAAGTTTGAAGACACAACCTTTAAGAGAAAACTAGAACATCTCAGTGTGAATCCTCAGACTGAGCTTTTCACCAGAGTGGTTGGTTGTGGGAAACAGTGTCCGTTCTGTGAAGTTCCCTGTGAAGCAGGAGGAGGCAAACATGAAGAACACTTTGCTTCCCTGCATCGACCTAAAGGTCTGGGTAACTACAAGTTGGTCCATTCAGAAAAACTTGAAACTGACATTTGCACATCTTCTGTGATCAGTGACTGCCGCTTTCGCTGCAGCGAAACCAAGAATGAATGGCATTCTTACAAGTCTTACAGGGAAATCTACCCAGACTGGCACATCCCTCCTGATGGGAGTCTTGAGGCATCAGACTTCTGGAAATATGTGATGAACAAGTACAACGAGAAGTTTGCTGAAGCATATAAGGCAAAGCCAGCTGACATTCCTGAAACTTGGAAGAAAATTACAAAAGATCAGGCAGAAACAAGCCTAAAAAAATCATTTAACCTCAGCTGAGACTGATCATATTCAACCTCAGTCTTTGAGGGTGAAAGTGAACCTTCCACTCTGGATGTCGTGTCCTTTTAATGTTCTTAAAGTTTCTTTATAAACGACTTCAAGTTTGGTAACACATATAGATAGGAAATCAAAAAGGTTTAGAAATACTGATATGGAAAAACTGATGGATGTGTCTTACTTTTATCTACACCTGCTTATAACGATAAAAAGTCATCCGATGTACTTTTTTGTGCAACTGTTTCTTGTCATTAAATCATTTCTTACATTCTTACAATATTTACCAAATCAAAGTAAAGATTTTATTTAGTTACTAAATGTTGAATGACGAATTTTATTTTTATTTTTACTTTTTTTGTTAAAAACATTGTCTTGTGATTGAGTTTATTCTTCTTTTTTAACACTTTGGGAGCAGCAGAGGTTTTAAAAGTAAACATGATATTCACTCTGTTACGCTGAAATTAAATTTTAGTTTTAATACAAATCTCACATTATGAAATAAGTCAAATACTTTTCTGATTCAATTTAAAAAATATATAAATATATATACAATGAGACAACAATCAGTGAACTTTAAAAAAAACACAGATGCGAAATACATGCAACTGTTTAAATTATATTTAGAGCATTTTAAGACTTGGTAAGAGTCGGATTTTTTTCTTTTTTTGTTTTTATTATTGTCCATTCCAGAATGTAAAGCATTACGATCAAGACTGTACTTACTTTTTGAAATAATTGCATATGCTTTCTTTTTATCTTTTCTTTTTTGCTTTCAAAGAACAACGACTACTTTGCTGAAGTACATCATTATAAATCAATGAGTAACCAATGATGACTGTAAACAGCCTCCATCACTTGTGTTTAAAATAAACCTTTTCACTCCTGAATATTTTACTCTTATTTGATTTGTCATAATGTTAAAGAAAATCACTAACTGATTTCTAAATGTCTGTTAATTATTGTCATTATATGTGGAAACCTAATCATCAGAAGTAAATAACTAGTTAGTGTTCATCTTTACTTGTGTGTAACGTGACTAATAAAGGTTTATGCTTTCAGTCTAACTTGTGTTTTGTGCCATCATTAAAAATAAATCCTGTGTCTCATATTTGAACATTTAATCTCAGTGTTTCACTTTCATGGATCTCTCAGAATTACTCCACATTTGTGACGCCTCACAGCTCAACTTATTGAACATTTGCAGGATTTAAAGAGTATTAAATCTTCATTTCAGCACATCAGTCCTGAGTCCTGAGTCCTTCTCCACTACCTCATGTTACCAGCTTTAATCACAGATTATATAACGTTGAGCAACTCACTTAACAACAGACTTCAAGATCACTTAGACCCACCAACTATAGACCTGTATCCTTGCTTTCTCAGTTCTCAAAAATAATCGAAAAACTTTTTGTTACAAGACTGGATAATTTCATTGAAAAAAACAATATATTAATGGACAGTCAGTATGGGTTTAGGTCGGGCAGATCAACTTCCATGGCATTAATTGAGTTGGTAGAGGAAATAACAAACTGTATAGAGGATAAGAAATATGCTATGGGAATATTTGTTGACCTAAAAAAAGCATTTGACACAATTGATCATGAGATACTACTAAAAAAACTGGATCGGCATGGCATAAGAGGGGTTGCATTTGATTGGATTAAGAGCTACATTAAAAACAGGCGTCAATTTGTGCAGATGGGTCAGCATAAGTCAAAGAGTCTTAATATTACCTGTGGTGTCCCACAAGGGTCAGTCTTAGGCCCAAAACTTTTTATTTTGTATATCAATGATATTTGTAAAGTTTCAAATGTACTTAAGTTTGTTGTATTTGCGGATGACACAAATATTTTTTGTTCTGGAGAAGACTTGCCGCAGCTCGTGGAAGTGGTCACGAATGAATTGGATAAATTAAAATGTTGGTTTGATACAAATAAGTTATCATTGAATTTGAAGAAAACTAAATTTATGTTATTTGGAAATCGTAAAATGAATGAAGATGTTCAAATAGAAATGAATAATGTTGTATTAGAAAGAGTTTATGAAAACAAATTTTTGGGTGTCTTAATAGACCACAAGTTATGCTGGAAGGCCCACATTAGGTATCTGTGTTCTAAGATGGCAAGGAGTATTGGAGTGCTGAATAAATGTAGACACATCTTGAACCAAACAACACTATACAATCTGTACTGTGCACTCATATTACCATATCTGATCTATTGTGTTGAAATCTGGGGTAATACTTACAAGAGCACCTTACAAAGGATATGCACATTGCAAAAAAGAGCAGTAAGGATAATAAATCATGCTGGGTATCTCGATCACACCAATCCTCTATTTCTTAAATTACAGACTTTGAAATTTATGGACTTAGTGAAAATTAGAACAGCAATAATAATGTTCAAAGCAAGAAATAATTCACTGCCTGAAAACATTCAAAAAATGTTTCAAGCTAAAGAAGGACAATATAGTCTAAGAGGAAAATTACATTTTAAACAACCATGTGTACGCACTACTCTTAAAACCATGTGCATATCAGTTTGTGGGGTAACTTTGTGGAATGGTCTTGATGATAAAATCAAACATAGTACTAACTCTATACAGTTTAAAAACACATACAAGAAAGCAATTCTTGACAAGTATAATAATGGGGACCTCTAAGGAAAGTAATTCACATTACATATGTATTTCTTTGATTATTATTTTGTTTTATTGTGAATGGATTATATATGATACAAATATAACTGCCAGTGTTACACACTTGGAATAAAAGGAATCATTTTCCAAGGCGTAGGGATTTTTAAGGTGGTTTAATCTGAAAACACGAACACAGGCTCATTTAGACATCAGATGCACTCTGTTTAAACTCTGGTCTCATTCTGAAAATTAACAATAATCAATAACCAAAATCACAATTTATCAATAAACATATCAGAATGATCAGTTATCAAAATTATCAATCATCACAAACAGTAAAGGTGCATCAGATTCATATTTCCAAATAGCAACAGTCAATCAATATTCTCACTTTTAAACACTATGTCATCACAACTCTCTTTTGTCAAATATATCATCAGTTATGAAATTATCCCTCATTTCACCAAATCAGATGTCACATTACTGTAACCATAAAACGTTTTCACATTGTAAACAAAATAAAATAATCTTCACCATGCTTTTCAAAAGTTACCAAAAACAATACTCTTTAGCCACAAAAACGAAATGTATCAGTCTGCATTACATTACTCTGTTTAAATATAACTATAATCAAACCGTTTCACACACATAGCATTCACCCTGCATTCATCCCTGGCTGCAGATGAGGTTTTCTACTTCCACTTGACATTGCAGTCAGTATATCAACAGGTTAGAATTACTGTGTCCACAAACATGCATTCCACACACACATTCGCGGCACAGTTACTCTGCACAGTTTATACCTTCATTTAACATCTTCTACATAACATTTCTACACCTTATCTCTTCATTGCTCACCTGAAAACACGAACACAGGCTCATTTAGACATCAGATGCACTCTGTTTAAACTCTGGTCTCATTCTGAGAATTAGGACCCCTGTGCCACCCACATGCATAGACATATATAAAGGCTAGATGACTCGTCCGCGCTGCTGCCAATGGAGAGCGACGTCGTCACACGGCGGCCATCTTGCCACAGGAGAGCTCGCTCAGAATAACATTGTGTTCAATGGAGCATGTACTGCTTAAACAACCTTAACTTGATCAATTCTCAACAGATTTTCAAACAGTTTGGTTTGTCATGAACGTCAGAGATGTAGTTATGACACTGCATACTTGTGAATAATTATAAACATTGAAAAACGTACTTTTATATGAAAATAACCAGAAACAGATAGCTATGACATGGTTTTCATATTTAATCAATATTTCTATAGTATTCTGAGTAATATTTATAGTTACATTATAACATATATATATTATTACCATATAACATATATATATATATATATATATATATATATATATATATATATATATATATATATATATATATATATATATATACATATTATTACCATATAACATGTATTCATATGACATAACATATTAATATATTATTACATTATGATGTATTTACATCATGACATTACATATGTGTGTCTATATATATATATATATATATATATATATATATATATATATATATATATACACCTCTATCCATTAAGTGTAATGAGATTTTTTTACTAAAATGAGACATTTTAACTAGAAATAAGACAAATATTCTTGTTAAGATTGTGAGTTTTTGCAGTGATCCATGTTACTTATCCTGTGAAGGACAGAGTCATATTGATAAGTTCAGAAAAGTGTTTTTTATTGTTGTGTTTTGATGTATTTGATGTAAGTCCAGTGGATATTTAAAGCTTACAGAAGGCTGCATTTAACTGCTGCTATGTCATTCCTGCAGTATTTCTGCAGCTGTTTTGGTCACTGCTATTATTTGTAATATATTATATTATTTGTAATCAGCACACATTATCTGTCCCCATATGATAAAATCCACCATCCCCCCTGATTTTTATTTTTACAACTTGAGTACTGGTGGTCACCCTTGATAACTTGGGCAGGTAACGTTAGTTAGTGGTGATACACAACTATTGTATATGCTGCATGATTAGGTCGTTTTTCGCAACGAAGAGATACAATTTCAACATGTCCAAGCATCCCGAATTATACCCGCGTTAATGACGTTTATGATGAACCAATCCGTTTGTAAATCCGTCAAGATTTCAGCAAGTTATGAGTATTTTTGTCTGTACAGACCACTCACCCTCCAACAGCAACAACTATAGCGCACGCATGCGCACCAGAGAGTCTCCTGTGGCAAGATGGCCGCGGGTGAACGACGCTGGAGACTCCGCCGTGAGTCATCTAGCCTTTATATATGTCTATGCCCACATGTGCCAATTTAGCTGCCCAAACGACTGCCTGTCTAAAATGAGTGTCACTCAGTCATTTCAGTACATTACCAGGAATGATAAACTGTTTCACAGCTTAAGTGAATGAATCATGTTCCACAATAAAATTACAGTTTTCAGAATCATGTAAACACATCCTAATTTAAATAAAATAAAATACAATAATGTCTCAAATGTCTCAAATTAAATAATATGGGGGTAAACCAGTTTCAACCAAAATAATCATGTCTCTCAATGCAAAATAATCATGTATCTCAATGCAAAATAATCATGTATCTCACACTCTCCCCTACAAAACAAATGTCATCTTGACATTTCGAATGTTCCAGAACACTTGTGTCTCCAACAGATGAGTAATAGTTGCAGATCTCAGGAGTCAGTCATCAGGGATACAGTCCTGCTCAAAGTCAGTAGTTCACATCACATGTATCTCCCAGTTCCATGTAGGCTGTGTTCAAGCTGATACCATCGTGCACTATGTATATCTGCTTTTGTTCTCCGCTCAGAAGCGGGAAATGTGTAACCCAGACTGAAAGGTTATGACCTTTTTCCTGTACTAAAAACTCAGTAGTGACCAACACTTTATGTTGTATTATCATATACTCAACACATATATCAAAATGTCACTGAATGTAAGTGTCTGGCATTCAAAACAAAACAAATTCACATACTAACTATTCATTTCAACTTGTGCTCTTACTAAATTCAAGAAAAATATGCAAACTAATTATTAAACTGGAGTGTAATCTCAACTTTACTTATGTCTAGGAGTGATGCTGGGCTGTCCCAGTGAGTCATATGGCGCTTTTGCATTAGTCTCACTTCTCCCCGGTTCTACCCGCTATGGCCCCATTTTGCGCTTTCGCACTAGGGCTGAGACGGGTAAAGCCGCTCCAAGTCGATACTTTTTTCTGTAACCATTTCAGCCAGGTTCTTTGCGGGCTGAGAAGGGACTATTTCTGACGTCACCACCCTCTTCGCCACCGATTGGTCGGGGGGCGGGGCCGTCACCACCCTCCGCGCCTCTGATTGGTCGGGGGGCGGGGCCGTCAGATGTTTGAATCAGGAAGCGGGAGTCAGAGCGAGGCGACTCGCGGCTCGCAGCGATTTTATTATAAAGCGCAAAACGTCTGTTTGGTGATCCAACTCTGAGGTGCAGATGTTCATAAACCTGGTGCTGAGGAGAAAATTTAAAAAGGGATGTAGACGGGCTGTTTTACTCTCAGCCGCTCGCGGCTCCAGCTGATTTCTGATCAGCGCCGACATGAACAAAGCGGTTGTGCAATCGAGTACGTCACAGCAGCTTCACCCAAACCTGCACACCTCTCCCCTGGCAATGCGAAAACACACGGGTGGAACCGTGCCGTACGAGCGGAGCCGGGCTCAACCGATACTAGTGCAAAAGTGGCAATAGGTGAGTGTCTTAGTGGGGTGTCTGTGTCTGAAAGGATACTTTCTGGTTTCAGCACTCGATGGCTCTGGATCGCTGTGGTCATCTGCTTCACCCGACTCTCCAGCCTCTGGATCTGCTGCTTCTGCATTCTCCCCATCCGGCTCCACTCCCTCTGGTTCATCACGGTCGGCCTCTGGCTCCAACCCGTCATCCTCCTCTGCGCCCTGGCACTGTTCTTCCTCTTCCAGATCAGGCTCTGGATCAGCTGTCAGCTCTGGATCTGCTGTCACCGGCTGTGGCGCGAATTCCTCTGCTTCAGCTCTCAAGTCACTGCTGACCTGGCCATATCTCCTTGCTGATGGAGCGCTGATGACTCTCCAGTTATCCTCTTCATCCTCAGAGCTGTTTTGCTGATCTTGTAGCTGGGCTTTGACTTGACGTTTGTCTCTGTGCTTGGGTCTGGACTTGCTCTTTGTTGTTTTAGGTTTCTCTGGTTGGCTCTGTTCGACTGGGAGAAAGTCACAAGGCAAGAGCATGTTTCTGTGGAGGACTCTTGTGCGGCCTGAGCCTCTCTCTGGCTTCACCTCATAGACCGGACTGTCTTGGTGTTTTCTCTCAGTCACGACATGGACCTGGTCCTCCCAGAAGGATCTCAGCTTTCCGGGACCCCCTCTCTCAGACATGTTGCGTACGAGGACTCTGCATCCTGGATATAACTCTGCTCCAAAGCTCTTCTGGTCATAACGCTCTTTTGCTCGGTCTCTCTCTCCTTGTGCTGTCTCTGAGGCCAAGCGGTATGCTTCTTCCATGCGTTTTCTCCACTTGGCAGCATATTCGCTGTGTGATGCGCTCTGGTCACTTGGCTTGAGACCAAACATAATGTCCACAGGGAGCCTTGGGTTTCGCCCGAACAGAAGATAATATGGCGCATAACCAGTAGCTTCACTGCGCGTACAGTTATAGGCATGAACGACCTTCGCCAGTGAGCTCTTCCAGTCAGCTTTTCTTTCTTCTGTCAGATTTCGCAGCATGGAGAGCAACGTTTTATTAAATCTCTCCGTCTGGCCATTCCCCTGCGGGTGGTATGGGGTGGTCCTCGAGCCCTTGATATCACAGTATGCCTCCATGTCGGCAAACAGCTTGTTTTGGAACTCACGGCCCTGATCATGGTGTAATTTATGAAAAAAATCCAAACTTGAGCACGAAGTCACCGAAGATCTTCTCAGCAGCCGTCTTTGCTGATTTGTTCTTACATGCATATGCCTGAGCAAAGCGAGTATAGTTGTCCATGACCACTAAAATGTACTCGTATCCTCCCTTAGATGTCCTCTCCACCGCTAGCAGGCTATACAGTGGCTTGGCAATGCGGGAGAAGTTGGGAATGTACTGTCTGTAGTAGGATAAAAATCCCATTAGCTTTCTTAGGTCTCCCACTGTTGCCGGTGTCCTGTCCTTCAGGGCTTGCACTGGTGCCAACTCAGTCGGGTCCATCGTGTAGCCTTCTTTTGATACAATCTTGCCCAGAAACTTCACACGATCTTTGAACACGTCGCACTTCCGCGGTGTCAGCTTGACCCCATGTTGTTGGTAGCGCTGTAGGACTGCTCGCAGATCTTGCAGGTGGCCCTGGAATGTGCGGCTGTGCACCAGATTGTCGTCCAAATAGGGTTGGCATGACTCGTCCCTGAGTCCCACTAGGCATTCTTCCATGCTGCGTTGAAATTCTGCTGGGGCTGAGGACAGTCCAAAGGGGATCCGCACCCATTCATATAGGCCCCAGGGTGTAATAAAAGCAGTGAGTGGCTGACTGCTCTCTTCTAGGTAGCCCTGGTGGTATGCCTTCCCCTGATCGAGTACAGAGAACCATGCACTTCCTGTTAGGCTGTTCAGCATGTCTTGAACACGGGGGATGGGGTGTCGGTCAGGGATGGACTTCCGGTTTAGCTCCCGATAATCACAGCATAGACGGAGGCTGCCATCCTTCTTACGTACACAGACTATGGGCGAGGAGTATGGAGACCTGGATTTCTTTATCCATCCTTTGTTCAATAAATCTTCCAGATACTCCTTGACTTCTTTGTGTAATGGCTTGGGCACTGAGGTGTATGTGCGTTGTACCTGGCCCAATACTGTGCGTGGGTTGAGCATGATGTCATGACAGGTGTCGTTTGTCACCGGAATGGGGACTTTGGACCATGCTCCTCTCTGCAGGCTAATAATGGATTCGCTGATATTCAGACCATCCGGCCAGTTTGGATTCTCATCAGGCTCGAACACTACTTCCTGTTTGGTGGACAGGTGGCCTGTTCGTACACAGCACTTGATCTCCTTTGTCTGGCCTGCTGGTATCACTGCATGACGTCGTCCAAGTCTGACCACTCCTTCTTTGGTGTCCATGTCACTGGTTTTGAGTAGCTGGGTCAGCACTTCTATTCTGCTACAGTCAATAGAGAAAGCTTCACATAACGCTTTGGTGGTGACGTCAGGCTGTTTCTCCATTCCACACTTTACTAGCTCTTCAATCACATTGTAGCCAATTATTGGCTCTGCTGGAACTTTTGGGTCACGGGCAATGAGCACAGGTACATGGAGTTCTGGGTTCAAGGTGTCACCTGATTTAAGCTGGAACTTCACTTCCACCCAGCCTGCGAAGGGTATGGCTGTCTGGTTCACTGCCTTTCCCAGCACTGTGCCTGAGCCTAGGAGTTCTTCGATGCTGCGCACGGTTGAGTGTGGCAGGTGATTTCTTCTCCATTTTTCACTCATCATGCTCACCTGTGACCCGGTGTCCCAAATAGCTTGTGTTTTCACTCCATTAAAGGAGCAGTCAACTAAACATTTCTTCCCAATGAGACTCAACAACTTTGAATGGCGCTGCGTGGAAATGTGACTCACGTAGGCGGCGCCTTCCTCTTCTACTGACCCCCATGGCTCTGGCTCAGATGACTCCATCTCCTCTAGCTGTCTGATCCGTTCACACAGCAGCTTATGCACATCTTCACTCTGTTCACATTGACTTAGGGAGGGTGCATTTTGTGGCGTGACAGTGTGGCCTGAGATGGTTGCCTCTTCAGGGTTTCCTGCTGGCTTCCATGGTCCTCTGCAGCCCCTCGATACATGACCGGATTGGCCACACTTGAAACAGTGTTCACAGCGATCACCCACCCCATTGTCTTGACAGACTTTACATCCTCTCTTCCATCTGGGTGTACGGGGAGTGGGAGCTGCTTGTGACCGCTGCATGCTTTTCCTCATTTCTTCCACTTCTTGTTTCAGCTGTTTTACTACTTCATACAGTTCAGCGTCCTTCTGACTTGTTGTTACCGCTGCTGCTTTACGCCCTTTGGTGTGTTGTGCCGCAGTGGAGTGACCTTTGACCTCTGGACGAGCGTCTTCGTCATCATGACTCTGCTGATGAATTCCCACTTCAGTTTGCATCTCGTGTACTTTTGTTACTTTACTGCTTGTATTCTTCTTCATCTTGTTCTGTCGTTCTAAATCAGCACTGGCTGCTTCATTCATCTTTTCAACAAGGATTTCATCTGTGACTGTCATATCATCAAGAAAAGTCTTTAGTTGAAATTTGATATTGTCACTGATGAGCCCTGTGCTGACAGACCTCAGGAATCTGCGGTGTATGAGATCTGGGCTGTATCGTTCATCCGTCCCTGGTTCCTTAGCAGCAAGCAGTAATCTCTCCTTTAACTCCATTGCTCTAAAGAGAAAGTTTTGTGGGGACTCACGGCTGTCCTGCGTGATACTCACCAGCCGGTGGTACAGGTCAGTGGAACTTTCTTCCTTGAAATGACCTTTGAGGATAGTTTTTAGCTGGGGGAGAGTGAGGTCACTTTTAATTTCCAACATGTCCCTAATGCTGAGGCATGGGCTGATGGCTTTTACTACAGCTTCAGTAATTTCAGCTTCACAGTGTCCCTTGCTCAGGCCCATATCAATTTGGTGCATCAGGTTTGTGAATGAGAGCTTTTCTTTTTGACCCCTCTCCCCAATCTGTCCATGGATCCTGAATTCTCTCCTTATTGTCACTTCAGGCAGTCTGTTTAAAGGTGGCTGCTGCACCACATGTTGCTGAGTTTCAGGCTGACTTGTTTTCTTTTTCTCTACTTTTGCACTCAGACGTTTTATTTCTTCACTGAGTTGTTGTGTAGATGACTGAAAACTCAACTGAAGGCTTGCATATTTTTTTTGTAGACTGGCAAGTTCTGCAGCTTCTCTATCCGTTTCACTTTCTGGTTCATGTCCTTTCTCCTCTTCTGTTAATTTTAACAGCCTCTTTAGATACTCTTCCGCTACCTCTGACTCTTCTTCCTCAATTACACTATCAATAGATTTGTTTATAAGACGGAGCAGTACGTTCCTCTTTGTTTCTTTTTCTGCTGACACCTTCACTTCTATGCACACTCTCTTCAGTTGCTCCACAGTCAGGTCCAGTAACTTCTCACCCAACTGGTCTTGCAATTCTTCCAGTGCCATTTTCACTCCAGCATCCAGCAGTCTCATCCACATTAAGGCACTACTCCACTCCGGGGCTGGCTCGCCAAATTTGTTACACACTTGGAATAAAAGGAATCATTTTCCAAGGCGTAGGGATTTTTAAGGTGGTTTAATCTGAAAACACGAACACAGGCTCATTTAGACATCAGATGCACTCTGTTTAAACTCTGGTCTCATTCTGAAAATTAACAATAATCAATAACCAAAATCACAATTTATCAATAAACATATCAGAATGATCAGTTATCAAAATTATCAATCATCACAAACAGTAAAGGTGCATCAGATTCATATTTCCAAATAGCAACAGTCAATCAATATTCTCACTTTTAAACACTATATCATCACAACTCTCTTTTGTCAAATATATCATCAGTTATGAAATTATCCCTCATTTCACCAAATCAGATGTCACATTACTGTAACCATAAAACGTTTTCACATTGTAAACAAAATAAAATAATCTTCACCATGCTTTTCAAAAGTTACCAAAAACAATACTCTTTAACCACAAAAACGAAATGTATCAGTCTGCATTACATTACTCTGTTTAAATATAACTAATAATCAAACCGTTTCACACACATAGCATTCACCCTGCATTCATCCCTGGCTGCAGATGAGGTTTTCTACTTCCACTTGACATTGCAGTCAGTATATCAACAGGTTAGAATTACTGTGTCCACAAACATGCATTCCACACACACATTCGCGGCACAGTTACTCTGCACAGTTTATACCTTCATTTAACATCTTCTACATAACATTTCTACACCTTATCTCTTCATTGCTCACCTGAAAACACGAACACAGGCTCATTTAGACATCAGATGCACTCTGTTTAAACTCTGGTCTCATTCTGAGAATTAGGACCCCTGTGCCACCCACATGTGCCAATTTAGCTGCCCAAACGACTGCCTGTCTAAAATGAGTGTCACTCAGTCATTTCAGTACATTACCAGGAATGATAAACTGTTTCACAGCTTAAGTGAATGAATCATGTTCCACAATAAAATTACAGTTTTCAGAATCATGTAAACACATCCTAATTTAAATAAAATAAAATACAATAATGTCTCAAATGTCTCAAATTAAATAATATGGGGGTAAACCAGTTTCAACCAAAATAATCATGTCTCTCAATGCAAAATAATCATGTCTCTCAATGCAAAATAATCATGTATCTCAATGCAAAATAATCATGTATCTCAATGCAAAATAATCATGTATCTCACACCAGCATTCAAGGCTGGTTGTGGATCAGTGTAGAGGTGACGGGGAGATGGACTCTGGAATTTAGGATATTGAGGAGACCGGTTCAATTATGATTATAATTACTGATATTGCTTATTGGTTGTTTGTGTTGTATTTATTTATTTTTTGTTATTTTGTTTTTTCCTTTCTTTTCTTTTCTTTTAATTTTATTTAATTTTTATAGTTTATATATGATATTGTGAGGAAGGGACAGGACTAAATAAGCGTTCTGCTTCCTCCTGTTCCCTCTCGAACACATTGTTTTGCTGTGTGTTTTATTTTTGAATGAGACTGTTAAATTGTTTTGCTTTTATTTTTATTTTTTTATTCTGATGCTTTTAATTTGATTGGGTTTTGTTGTGTTCGAGACAAAGCCAATAAATAAATAAATCACATAATTCCACCAGTTAGCACTCACTAGAAGGAAAAATGAAAAACAAATTGAGATAGATTGGAAAGCCTTTGGAATGTGGCTTAGTGAGGTAAAGCGAAGGCAGAAACCCAAACAGACCATGCCCCAGTGTTTGAAGCTGGACCCAGACTTGGACCCTGCCCCACCCACCCCTCAACCAGTGCACAGACCTCAACCAGTTGCGCCCCTTTACCCCCCACTGCCCACAACTGCACGGACTAGAAGTAGGGGAGAGAGCCGGCGGGGTTCCGGCGGACACTGAGAGCATGCTGCAGACACGTGAGGTCTATATATATGTGCATTATTACTATAATGTAATTATAGTAATTGACGACATCCACTGCCAATCCAGGAAGCAGGAACACACGGAAACACACGTCAAGCACTGGAAATCTGCAACAAAAAACCACGAACAAAGCACGAAACCGGCACGGAGCCAACCAAAACAATAACAGCAATCGACCTAAATCTTGAGATCTGATCGCAGTCTGAGCTAAGCTATCGCTACCGCTACCTAACCCCAAAAACTAGAGAGCCAGCATGCAGGTGAACAAGCCAGTGTGTATGTCTATGTGTGTGTGTTTGTATGTATATGATCATGCGTGTGTGTGTGTGTGTGTGTGTGTGTGTGTGTGTGTGTGTGTGTGTGTGTGTGTGTGTGTGTGTGTAATAAACCAAACAAAGCTCCACCTGAAGTGTATCTATAGTGGGGGAGGGGGGGAGCAACCCCGCCACCCGCGAGACCAGAGGCCGACACGGAAGAGCCCGGAACCCAGGCCACCAGCAACCCCACAGAGGGGAGAAGTAGGAGGGCGGCAACCCACCGCCTGCGAGCCCCCCCCGGCGGCGGCCGAGGGGGCCCTCGGGCGGGGCCCCCACGGCGCGGGAAGAAGCAGCCAGGGATCCCGCGGCGACGGACCGCGACCCAGGCAATCCCCGGCCACCGGACACGCGGCCAGGAGGCCCTCACCCTTCAGGCCAACGACCCCCACCCGGCAGGGGGCCAGCCTGCCCGGAGAGACAGAGCCGCCCCGGCCGCCGACGCGGGCAGGCGCACCCGTCCCCCACGAAAGTGGCCCTCCAAGACCAGAGGGGCGCCCCGCCGCAGAGGCAGCGGGGGGAACCGGAGACGGGCCCGGAGAGAGGGAACCCCCCAACAGGGAGGGGGGGGGGCAACGGAGGGCCCCAGACCCAGGCATCCCATTCTTTCATCTATTCACCTATCCGATACCTATACTAATAATAATATAATATACTATACATAATACTAATAATAATACTAATAATAATAATAATAATAACCATCTTTGTATAATATAATATTCATAAATTATTAAGTTTTGATGTCCTGCCAATGGAGGCTCAAATCCTCCATGGCAGGACCCTTCCATACCGCATTCTCACCGACACAGACATACAATCACGCACCGTTTCCCCCTCCCTGGGGGGGTCCGGCACCGCCAGAAGGCACCCCAGGCTGCACGGCGGGCCCCGCCAGGCCCGGGTAACCCGACCCACCTATCCCAGGCCAGTGAGGGAACGCGGGTGATGTGGGACCCCCTCCCGCCCCTGGTGTTGAGTGCGTGTGATTGCCATAAAAACAGGGAGGGGGGAGGACCAAGTATCGATTGACACCAACCCCCCCCCTCCCGAACTACGTGTCCTTGTCAAATGTATTTATTAAGTGTTGAATGTGCAGTGTCTATTTTGCTGTTAAAACCGTGAGGCGGGGAGTGCCGGGCCATGCGGGACAGTGCCCTCCACGACCCGGACCCCCCGCCCCTCGCCTATGTGCGCATGAATCGTGTAGGGGGGGAGAGAGGGGGAGCGGAGGCCGAAGCCAGGAAGCAGGACCAGCAAAGCCGGCCCTGGTAAGACACCCGCGTCCCCCACCGGCCATCCAGTAGACGGGGGCCGGCCCTCCGAGCCGGGCCAGGGCCCCACCGTACCTCCACGGGCGCTCCCGGCGCCGCCGGAGCCCCCAGACGGAGGGGGAAACGGTCCAACATCCTCCCATTCATACTGACAACATAAGACATAGATACCTGGGAATAGTGCCACCCCGCCGTCGCGCCCGCCCGTGCACCCCCCGGTCAGGGGAGGCCTGCTCCCTGGGCTACTTTGAAAAAGTAATTAGTTACTGATTACTGATTACTGAACCAAAAAAGTAATCCTGTTACTTTACTGATTACTTATTTTCAAAAGTAATTAGTTACATTACTAGTTACTTTACTTAGTTACTTTTCAAAAACATGATGCACAACCTGAATACACTTTACTGGAACAATATAAAACAATAGAACTTTCAGTTTAATTCTATTCTTTGTGCATATTCCACCATATAAAATTAAATGAAAATAAGTAAATGAAACGGCCTTTAAACTTGTTTTTATTATTTTCAGTCTTAAATTTATGCACATTGCGTGGGGCAAAAAACAGCTGTCTCTGACTTGAACTACAATATAACCTGCGACAAGCTTCTTCAATTCTGCACTAAGTTCCGTTGGTCTTACATCTAGTTCCACCTGTTTAGCAGCAGAGGGGGAGTCTGATGAGGCAGCCGGCACTGCAGCCCCAGTGCGGGAGGAGGAATCCGGGGGTCTCGCAACGAGCTTTCCTCCCACACAGACTTTACAGCGGACGAGAATGTTTTTATCACTTTTGACCGAGTCAAACTCAAAATAATGTCTGTAATTCCAGGCGTTAAACGCTGCATGCTCCTGCTCTCTCTCGCACTTCATGTCGTCTCTGGTTTACCACTGAAGCCTGAATTATGGTTCCGCGTTAAATCGACGCAGCGCTTGGTGCGCTCATGCCACCTCTTGTGGCTGTGCAGACCAATTGCTGATCCGCACACTTTTCCACACAAGGGGCAGGTGTGTGTTGAACCTGGTTGAGCACTCCTTGCAGCGCTCATGCCGCTGCCTGTGTTTTTCCGCACGTGTTAGGGATGACTTCTCCTCCAGGTGGGAGACACCTGAGAGGCAGGAGGATCGCCAGATGTCTCGGTTTGCTGCTGTCTTTTCCAGGTTGGTTGGTGCTATGTTGCAGTTCTTGAGCAGTGCCTTCATGTGGTCCTAATACAACAAAAGTTGTCTCTAGACGCTTTCCAGAGACCCATACCCAGAACATGACCCCCGAGCAGTTGTTACATAAACAATGGCAGGTAAAAACTCCCCTAGTGGGAGAAAAACCTTAAGCCAAACAGTGGCAAGAAAAACTCCCCTTTAGGAGGAAGAAACCTTGAGCAGGACCAGGCTCATCAGGGGGGACCCTCCTGCCGAGGGCCAGACTGGTGGGTCAGGGACGGCAACAGCACAGCAGGCAGGTGGAAGCAGCAACGGGATGACCAGGGGTGGGGACCGCAGGCCAGCACGCAGCTCCCGAAGCTCCGGCCCAATCAGCAAGTCCCAGGTTGGGGTGCAGGGTCGGGGAAAGTATGTCAGCAGTATGAGCGGCGCAAAGTCATGAGATATTTTCACAAAACAAATACTGCATTTAGTAACGCAGTAACGCAGCCTTCTTTCAGAAAAGTAAAGGTAATCTAATTACTGTTTTTGCAATTGTAATCCCTTACTTTACTTGTTACTTGAAAAAAGTAATCGGATTACAGTAACGCGTTACTTCTAACACTGCATCAGACACACTAACCTTTGAGATGCTCAGACCGGCAGAGCCAGCAGGTCTAGCTCCGCCCCCTATTGTGTTTGCTCTCTGTTACATGCAGCGTCGGCCAAAGTTGGTAGGTCTTTAGTCCCTTTGTCCTGAGGGTTGTCCACATGTCCTGAGGGTTGTCCACATGTCCTGAGGGTTGTCCTGAGGATTGTCCACATGGATGTTAAAATCAGCAACAATGATTACACGGTTAAATCAGCACAGATCACAGACAGCAGTTCACTGAAATCATCAGAGAAGTTTCACAGTTTTTGCATCAAACATCGAGTCCTTGTCACTTGTCTTGGGGGAACGATTTCATCAGACTTTAAAGTCTATGTTGTCCAGGTCTGTCTTGAGAGGGATGAGGGTCTTCCACTTTTGCTCTTTGCCATCAGAGAGACCGCACAGGGATCTCTTAGATTTAGTCCTGCAGCTTTAGTCTTTGGTCGTGGGGTGGGTCGTCCTCTTCAGCTTCTCAAGGGAAAATGGTGGACGGAAACATCTCACACTGAGCACAATGTGCTAGATTATGTCAGTAGTTTTCAGGAGCATCTTCATCATGCATGTCAGTTTGCACAAGAGTTGTTGTGTTGTGATATGACATCGATGTAGACGATTGGAAGCCCATTACTACCAGACTGGACAAAACAGGGTCAATGGTCCAGCTGACTGCCAGACTCATCTTTGGTTTTACTGGGTTGGCTGGAGTCCGCTCCTGCCAAGAAGACCTGCAGGTCCAAACGTGGGCCTGTTGGAGCAGGAAAACATCTAAAACCTGCAGGGCAGCGACCCTTGAGGGCCAGAGTTGGGAAACACTGATCTTTAACCCATTTTCAGATTTCTGGATGTTCCTGAGTTTGTTCAAGTCCATCTGATTCTCTGTCAACAATTCAGATTTTAAAACTTAATCTATGATGATTTTTTTCTTTAAGGTAAAATTGTGGTTGAAGGACACTTTGAAGAATTTGGACTCCAGTGGGCTGAAGGAATTCCAGTGGTACCTGAATAATGCAGAAGAATCAAAGGATGGTTTCAAGCCGATCCCACTGTGTTATCTGGAAAAGGCGGACAGATTGGACACAGTAAATCTGATGATGCAGAGGTTCTCCTCAAAGACCAGAGAGGTGGCCGAGACGATTTTAAAGAAGTTAAAAGGTGATAAAGGGCTGTTGTAGAGAAGGAAAAAACACAAAAACCATCTTACTATGAAGATTTTATCCTGTTTAAAAAAATAACTGATAATAATGTGTTTCATTGACCTCCAACAGGAAAACCTGATGTCCAGGACAATCCAGTCTCTCCAGCTGGTGCAACAGGTAAATGGTTCCAGTCAGTCGCATTGATTCAATTCACAAATACTTTCCTGTGAAATGGCTCTATTTCCCTCCAGTCAGGATGCTCTCGATGGAGCCTCTGTAGAAGCTGCTCCTGATGGGGCTCTGGCTTTCCACAGTTTCAGGAGGAAATAGAGGCGCTCTTGAGCCTTCTTGGACAGTGATGCCGTGTTGGTGTCCCAGGAGAGGTGACGGAGCTCCAGAGCTGTCAGGGATGTTCATATGTTATTTGGGTAGCAACACCTGAAACAGCGATGCTGAGACAGATTTGAGCAGTTTTTATACACATTTATCTTAGCACCCACCTAAACATTTCTGCAGACAAGTCTCTGGTCACACATTGCGTAGGAAGGTGTCTAAGAACACAATTAAGGATCTGAGGTGTTCATCCATCTTTCAGACATCTGAGATACCAACCTGATGTGCTCTGATAGCAACTGTGGGGACCAATTCCACTCCAAGTCTTAAACCTGGACTTTCCACTTCAACCCACAACCCCTCAGGGCTCTACTGCTAACATCCTGGTACTAGAAACCCAGGTGTTGTTGTCACTTCCACGTTCTGAATGTTCAGAGGTGTTTTAAAAGCGATTTACTTAATATTGGACTGCTCGTCGTAAAGTTACAGCTGATCAGCGGATGTTCAGATCTTGATTGTTTTTAGAATTAAGTTGTTGAGTGAACTTCATAAAACACTAAATCTCTGTCTTTACGTTCTTTCATTAAGGTACGGTAGTTGAAGTTTGTAAAAAGTTGAAGTCTAAGCTGCAGAAGAAGTACCAGTGTGTGTCTGAGGGGGTCACGAAAGCAGGAAAGAAAACCCTTCTGGAGCAGATCTACACGGAGCTCTACATCACAGAGGGAGGGACCGGAGAGGTCAATGAAGAACATGAAGTCAGACAGATTGAAGCAGCTTCCAGGAAACCAGATGGAGCAGAAACAACCATCAGACAGGAAGACATATTTAAACCCCCACCTGGAAGAGGAGGACCAATCAGAACGGTGATGACGAAGGGAGTGGCCGGCATCGGGAAAACAGTCCTAACACAGAAGTTCAGTCTGGACTGGGCTGAAGGCAGAACCAACCAGGACATCCAGTTCCTGCTTCCATTCACCTTCAGACAGCTGAATGTGCTGAGAGAGGAGAAGTTCAGCTTGGTGGAACTAGTTCATCGATTCTTCTCTGAAACCAAAGGAATCTGCAGCTTTGAAGAGTTCCAGGTCGTGTTCATCTTTGACGGTCTGGATGAGAGTCGACTTCCTCTGGACTTCCACAACAATGAGGACCTGACTGATGTTACAGAGTCCACCTCAGTAGACGTGCTGCTGACAAACCTCATCAGGGGGAACCTGCTTCCTTCTGCTCATCTCTGGATCATGACACAACCCGCAGCAGCCAATCTGATCCCTCCTGAGTGTGTTGACATGGTGACGGAGGTCAGAGGGTTCACTGACCCACAGAAGGAGGAATACTTCAGGAAGAGGATCAGAGATGAGGAGCAGACCAGCAGGATCATCTCCCACATCAAGACATCACGGAGCCTCCACATCATGTGTCACATCCCAGTGTTCTGCTGGATCACTGCTACGGTCCTGGAGAACGTCCTGGAGAAAGTCCTGGAGAACGTCCTGGAAACCAGAGAGGGAGGGCGGCTGCCCAAGACCCTGACTGAGATGTACATCCACTTCCTGGTGGTCCAGGCCAAACTGAAGAAGGTCAAGTATGACCGAGGAACTGGAACGGATCCACACTGGAGTCCAGAGAGCAGGAAGATGGTGGAGTCTCTGGGGAAACTGGCTTTCAAGCAGCTGCAAAAAGGAAACCTGATCTTCTATGAATCAGACCTGAGAGAGTGTGGCATCGATGTCAGAGAGGCTTCAGTGTACTCAGGAGTGTTCACCCAGATCTTTAGAGAGGAGAGCAGCCTGTACCAGGACCAGGTCTTCTGCTTCATCCATCTGAGTGTCCAGGAGTTTCTGGCTGCTCTTCATGTCCATCTGACCTTCATCAAGTCTGGAGTCAACCTGCTGGAGGAAAAAAAGAACACAGAGACTGACCTCTATCAGACAGCTGTGGACAAGGCCTTACAGAGTCCCAACGGACACCTGGACTTGTTCCTCCGTTTCCTCCTGGGTCTTTCACTGGAGACCAATCAGATTCTCCTACGAGGTCTGATGGAACCAAAACAAGGAAGTTCACAGAACAATCGAGAAACAGTTGAATACATCAAGAAGAGGATCAGTAAGTATCTGTCTACAGAGAGAAGCATCAACCTGTTCCACTGTCTGAATGAACTGAACGATCGGTCTCTGGTGAAGGAGGTCCAAGAGTCCCTGAGGTCAGGACGTCTCTCCACAGATGAACTGTCTCCTGCTCAGTGGTCGGCTCTGGTCTTCATCTTACTGTCATCAGAAAAGGATCTGGAGGTGTTTGACCTGAAGAAGTTCTCAGCTTCAGAGGAGGTTCTACGGAGGCTGCTGCCGGTGGTCAAAGCCTCCAAGAAAGTTCTGTAAGTACCAACAGACACATGTTGGACCTCTGGAGTGGAGGCTAGTTTCTGAAAAATTCTCGTTTTACCTCCACATTTCATGTTTTCTTCACTTGTTTGGGTCTTTTTTTCAGCGCAACCTCACATGAGTGAGTTTACGCTGGTTCTTTCATTTCCAGAGACTTTAATGACACATTGGACTTAAAATCAAACACACAAGCATGAACTCTGACAAGGAAACACTTTAATTTATCTTTGTACTGGGGGGGCAGGATGAGCTGAAGACCAGCAGAACAGTTGGAGACACAACCACATTTTCTTCCATCACAGTCAAATAACCTGGTTGTTGTTCTTTTCTTCCGTCTGCAGACTGAGTGACTGTCTCCTCTCAAAGAACATCTGTGAAGATCTGTCCTCAGTTCTCAGCTCTCAGTCCTCCAGTCTGACAGAACTGGACCTGAGTAACAACGACCTGCAGGATTCTGGACTGGAGCAGCTGTGTCCTAGACTGGAGAGTCCACACTGTCACCTGGAGTCTCTCAGGTCAGAATCCACCAAGTGTTCAACTGGTGACCGTTACAACTGTTTGTTTGGTTGTTTTATTAGATCCCCGTTAGCTGCTGACCTTTCACAGCAGTTTCTCTGGGGTCTCATCAGAATCATCAGCTTAATTACATTATTATTAATTAAAATACATAAACAAAATGCTCACAACTCAGAGACAACAGACACTAGGGGCCAAATCCACAAAGAATAGATTGCGCCCGCAAATAGCGCTGTGAATTGCGTCGCATTTGCGCCCGCAATTTGCCCCGCTTTAAGGTCCTATTCACAAAAGATTTTGCTCTAATGATATACCAGCGCAAACACGCCCATAAAGTTTTGGAGCTGAGTGCAATTTGCCCTTTTCTGAGTAAGTGAGCGGAGCTGTTTCCAGTGTTCTCCATATTTCAGCACACACATTGGTCCATAATGAAAACTGCAGAAATAAAAAATAAAGCGAGTGAAAATAAAACGCTGTGAGGCGCAAGGGCACAATTTCCACTGGGAACAGGGGGGACATGCCCCCCCACTTTTCAAACTCATGCTTTTGTCTCTCTCCCCCCGTTTTTTTTTTTTTACAGTTTAAGAACTAACGGTAGGCTCAGCCTGTAAATCCTCAAGACACTGTGCGAAGACGGGACGGGAGCCCCGCTCCCTCTCCTCCCTCCTCCCTCCGTGCTGTTCAAGGCTGGTTTATGGTTCCCCGTTAAATCGACGCAGAGCATACGGCTAAGGTTACGCGGCGACGCGCACCGTACAGTGCGCGTCGCCGCATCTTTCAGGCCCTTTTTGTGCGCAGGCAAGCTTTATAGATGAGGTCCCAGATCAGGATCTGACGGTAATTCATGTTCTGTGTTTTGCTACACACACCTACAGGTCAGCTGTTAAACACACACATTCTACATTTATATGTTTATATGGGGGAATTGTTTGTAATAAAGCAGCCCCTTATGTATGGATGAATCCTGAGCTCCGTCCTGTTACTTTTATTTTTAAATCCGATAAGTCCACAACCCCACTTGATCTGATTGTCTACATGCCTGAATGTAGATTTCACCCTTAATATCATTCAGTATCACACAGGCTTGAATGATATTGAAGAGAGAGAGAGAAACAGAGACAGACGGGGAGTTTGCGCGCAGTTTAATACACGCTTCTGAAAGACGGTATTTGCTCCACTATTTTTGCGTGTGGCAAATAGCGCTGGCCTTTGTGAATTAGGCGCTTTTTGCAATGAGGCTTATTTGCATAGAAAGGGGGCAATTTTGCGCCGAATGTATGAATATTACCTAATTTACATGCATGCAAATGGCACCGGCGCAGACTGCCACTATTTGCTTGGCAGCGCAGTTTGTGGAGCAATTCCCCCTTTGCGGGTGCTTTGTGAATTAGACGCTCTCTTTTTGTCTCATTTGCACCGGTTTAGCGGCCGCAAAAGCCGCGCAATCCTTTTGTGGATTTACCCCTAAGACACCTGCTCAAAGTACAAAAACAACATTATAATCAGCACAATGGCATTATGACTCTACATTTCCTCTTTTTAAACTCAGGATTTACATTTTCTCATCACACTCTCAAACACAATATTAAGAAAAATCCAATCAATAGCTCAATTTAAAAAGAATAAAAAAATATTTTCCAGTTTTTCAACAACACAACAACTTTGTGGACAGTGTGAAATAGAACAAACAATCATGTGCTGTTCACATTTTAACACTCCCTTCAGCAAATCTACACACACAAACACCAAAGAAATAGAGGAAAAGGAAACAGTGTCAACACAATAAACAGATTAATAGCTCAATTCTTAACAGTCCATTTCATTCTCCTGAGTAAACAAAAATAACTTGAGCTTCTTTTTAAAGCTTATCATATTATCTAAAGTCCAAAGGTCTGGTATTTCCCTCCACACCACCATCGCTCTGTGATTCTTCTGTTTTAAGTTACTTCTTTACTTCTTTAAGTTACTTCTCCATGGAGGCAACAGAAACTGACCTGATGATGTTCGTCTCAACAAATGACTGTCTGTGTGTTAGGTTTAGGCACGTAACATTTGTATCATCAAACTCTCTGGAGACAAAGAAAGACACAAAGACCATTAGAGTTTACTTGCAAGGAGAGCAGTCGAGACGTGTAAGATCTCCAACATACTCCGATTTGTCTCTGCTGCTTCCTTGCTTTTATTCACTCTGGGTGTACCCTAGTTTACGGAGCTGACTGTGCCCCTAAAGGGAGGGGAAAAGGGAGTGGTCGCAGTCAGTGGACAGGTATAGATTGTTCTTGTTTAGCAACAAGAAGTTTCCTCTTCTCTGCAGATTTCTGCTTTATGCTGACAATTAGGAAACTTCTTGTGCAGCACTTTTTAATCACTTAACACAGCATTGTTTTATCAGTGCGTCACAGGCGTAAGCAAATCATCATACGTTCTGTTAATAGCAAGCATGATAACTTATTACTTTTTTACAATAGTTCCAACATTTCCCTCCTGTTTATCATGCATGATTATACAACACCTCATACTTCATATCACAACCTAGTCTTCTCAGAAGATTTTCACTAGGAGTTCATTTCTGTTGTAGTCACACATCTACACTCAAAGATCATCAATGTTCATCTTCTTCATGAGTGCCGAGGTCAGGGAACAGGTCCGGCAGATGCGGGTGGTCGTCGATGTCATCATCCTCTTCTCCTTCGTTGTCGTCCTCGTTGTCCGTTGTCGAGGAATCCGTGGCCAGCAGGGGGTATGTCTCCTGTAGTGATGCTGGCGGTTGGTGCCCAAGGGCCGTCACGATCAACCTGTTGAGGAGAGCTCGGAGACACGGAATGCAACAGCAGCCACACAGTGTGAGGATAGCCGCAAACACCGCTATGGATGTGAGCGCCGAGGCTACTAAGGTTTTGTAGCGTCCGAACACGTTCAGCCAATCCTCCCGCATGGAGGTATTTACCCCTGAATGGTCCTTCATTTTAGCGTTTAAGGCTCGAAGTCCTTGAATGGTCTTAGTCAGGCTTCCGTCCGAGGCAGTATTATTCGGGATGAAAATGCAGCATTGTTCACCGAACAGAGTGCACATTCCGCCTTTTCCTGCCAGCAGCATGTCCAATGCTATTCGATTCTGAAACCACATTAACGATGTGGCGGACAACTGTTCATGCACGGCCTCAAACCCATCCGCGGTATAGTTTCCTAGGCGTTGTACATTGTGATGGATGTTATTAATGCGGTCCGCATTTTTATTTGGTACAATGGGAAACACGGCGGAGATTAAGGGTAGGCTCTCAAATCCTGTGGCGACTTGGTCAACCAATTTGTACTCGTCAGGTACTCCGTGGGGAACACCTATTGAGTCGATGTAGGTGGGATCGTGGCCTTTCATCCACGATGCGGATCGTCTGGTCTGGTGCCAGCGTTCGGGCAGCACATAGTCTATGGCCAGCAGTAAATTGTCCACTGTTACTGGAGTTACTCTGACCGGAAGAATCAGAGATACTATGGCACGCAGGCCAGTAACGTTTTTTGGTAAACGGTCGAATAGGCGTTCATCACCAGATGTCTGCCCTGCTCACCGGAACAAGAGTGTGATTCATTTCTGAAACATCTGCACAATAGTCGGCTTGCAGTCTGCCCAATACGGGGCCATTTCCTGTCATATTAATGCAGGTAAAATTTAAACGTGGCACGTCCTTTGAGAACACTGGCTTCTTTTCTTGTGCTTCAGTCAAGGGATACACTTTAACCCATGCCACGCAAGATGAATCGAGTGCCAGATAAGTGGAATTCATAACCGTCACTAAGCAGGTTTGGTTTAGTGTGGCGGGAACGACCTGTAGCAAGGGCCTTGGTCCCATACACACAAGGCAATCCTGTCCCACGGTTTGTGCCGCCTGCTCAGTCATAAGCATCCAATTGTTATTTTGTCCTGAAATTCCGGTGGCAACATGGAGCCATCCATCCATGTCAGTAGATGGCACACTGATGGCCGACGCTGCAGCTGTCTGTGTGTAGTTGCTTACCCTGGGTTTGTCAGTACTTTTCATGGTGTCATTTACACACATTATGATTGGGAAATAAGGGTCAGCACCCGATGACCATGCCCAGAGCAACAGGCCCCAGCATGAGGTATTAAAGATCTGGGGCCTCATTTAAAATGGACTGCGTAGGATTCATACTAAAAGTGCACGTACACCCAAAAGCCGAAAATGCCGGGCGCAAAAAAATTCCGGATCAATAAAACCATGTGCACGCAGACTTGCACGCAATTTTCGGTTTATAAATCACAGTCCAGCTGGAAGGTTGGTCAGCTGAATCTGCCTCATATCCCGCCCTCTACACGCCCACTTCATACCAAAAATGGTATGTTTTTGCATATGAATGAGCCTGCTGAGCATGCGCAGTGGCTTCCTGCAACCTGTTTGGCTTCCACCGTGCCACTGAATTTCACTGAGATCTGAGATCGAGATGTTGAGGATGAGGTGGAGGACAGGAAAACAACATTATTTTGTGGTCACAGTAAAAGTAGAAAAATGAATAGTATAAAATACAGCAAGTGAGTGGCAGCACGCCGTTGTTGCGCGGAACGCCCCGGCACAACAGTGGGGACATGCCCCCCCCGTCTTTTCAAAATCATGTTTTTTCCCCCCCCACTTTTTACAGTTTAAAAACTAACGGTAGGATCAGCCATTAATAAACGTCTGTGCGAAGATGATACGAGAACGGCCCGGCAGCCCCGCTTCACCCCCCGCTCCCCCTCCTCCTCTCCCATTAGGGTTGCCAACATCCAGATTTGCAAATGAGGGACACCTCCCGGCCGAAAAATTTTGGGGTTTTTGGGGGTCAAAAACGCATAAATAACAGCATTTTGGCACAATACCTATAACAGACTATACAAACACATTAGGCTACTGTATTACACTAAATACACTTACAGTAACAAGATTGTAATAACAACTCATGATCAGTTTGATCAGTTTTGTATTTGAGGTATACATGTGAGACACTTATAGTTCAAGTATGTATTTATTTTTGGCACAATGTGCAAAATAAGAAGATGACAATTGCTGTCTCATTTTTTTGTGTTTTAACAGTTTAAAACAATGTAAACAGTGTAACAGCAATAATCAATTAAATCGTAGGCCCACTAGTGCAACCATGTTGTGCAAACAGTTTTAGGTTATTGCCTAGCCTACTTATTTGAAACTTACTAACTTTACAGTAACTTAACATTTCTTTTTTTTCCAACAAAAAAAGTGAACAACAAATCAACAAGGTGCAATATATAACACTGAAAGCAAACACACACACACACACACACACACACACACACACACACACACACACACACACACACACACACACACACACACACACACACACACACACACACACACACACACACACACACACACACACACAACAGCACCGCAGACAGTGTCTGCCTTCTCCCTATCTCTGTCTCTCCTTAAGATTTAAGTGTCCATCATTGGGAAGCAGGGGTGTCTGTGACAGATTGGTCCTGACTGAAGAAAGACTGAAGAAAGAAATGAGCGCTCCTGCAGCAGCGCTCATTATTCCGTGCGAGACTAGATGTAAATATTGGCACGCGCTTCACTTCCTCACAAACCAACGCAGCACACCCACACCGCGCGCACGCCCATACACACACACAGAGACTGAATCACACGCACATAAGCACGTGAGCACTGCATACTGAGCGGTCCTAGTGCCCTTAGGATTCAGCTGGCCAGGCAGGCAGACACACAATGTGCGGCGCACAAAGAGAAAACATATATGCATCCTCCCTTTACCCGTGCGGCCGCTGCGGCGGGACAAAGAGCGTCCCGTGCGGGATGCGCTCATTTTGGCTCAAATGCGTGATGTCCCGCCTAAATCGGGACGGTTGGCAACCCTATCTCCCATCTCCCCTCAGAGCTGCTCAGGGCGGTTTATGGTTCTGCGTTCCTTTAACGCAGAGCCTACGGCGTAGGTGCGCGTCGCCGCGTACCCTACGCCATAGGCTCTGCGTCGTTTTAACGCAGGACCCTAATTTAGGCACCATACACCCGCACGTAAAGGTTTCACGCGCGCGTAAAACTCATTATATATATAAAAAAATCTGTGTCCCTTTAGGGAAGAAATGAGGGGCTCCGTGGAGCCCTAAACGCTCTACGAAGCCCCTCATTTGTTCTGTCTTACAGCGGTGGGTGAAGAGGAGGTTCCCAGCGTGTCACCGCGGCTGCAGCAGCAGCACCAGAGTCCTGACTGACGGTTCACACACAGAGGGACACGATCAGCGCTATTTTATTTTAAGTCTGATATATGTTGTGATGTGTGATGACATTATTAAGAGTATGACGTGAATCTGGCTTCATTTCACCACCTCACAGCCTGCGTCGCCAGTTCCCGGTGTCTTAAGTAAATTCTTACGGGAGGGTCGGGGTTGCCGTAAAGATAAGCAGATTTTTCGGTTAGTTTTTTCTTTTTTGATCCGAGGGCTTTGCGTAGATGGTGGCTTCCGCAACTTTCAGGCGCTTTATAGATGAGGCCCCTGAGCGCTTGGGACTGCAGAGGACTACACATGTCCTCGGTTTTCTGGACAAGTTTGTCCAGGATATCATTGTTGTTGTTATTTCAAAACAGCCTCCTCTCTAAGCAGGTCTCGTTAATCCTGAGAATGCTGCAGGCTCTTCACTGGCTTTCGAGCCTACCTGCCTCTAGTTGGCGACAGATCTGCTCTATTACCAGGCTCTGTTCTCAGAGACTCCTATTTTGAGGGTTGTTCTGAAATAATCTTTTTACAATGTGATTGGTGTACCCACGTACTCCTTTCTGCTATCTTAACGGCCGTGGGCGTCGTCAGCAGCACCTGATGTGGTTCTTCCCACTTGGCGGAATGCCAACATTTTTCTCCTTATGCTCCGTACCAGGACCCAGTCTCTTCATGTTCCACTAGTTGATCTTCTTGTGGATCGATAGGCGTATTGGACTCGTCTTTCAAATTTCTTTGTTTTTCCCGCATCTGTCTCATATAATCAGATAAATCTGTTTCTTCCTCAGTTTTCCACCGGTGTTTAAAAGCCGGGAGCCTATATGGTCTGCCGAATAACATCTCGTACGGCGTACTTAAACGGTGATGTTTAAAATACATTTTTACTAGATCCAAACATTGAACCCAACTTCGACCAGTTTCTTCCATATATCTTTCCAGTCGATTTTTAATGGTACCGTTTGTCCTTTCAACTAGATCCGCGCTTTGGGGATGATAAGCGCAGTGATGTCTCAGGTCGATGAGAAACAGTTTGCCTATTCTATCAATTAGCTGATTTACGAAATGTGAGCGTATATCAAGCATGCCCTACATGCCTTTTTTTTTTTTTTTGTATAGATTAAAGCCATAGGTTGTAAATACTTTTCCTATTTTGGTCTATCATCCCTCCTGTTTGAGACATGAGGCCAAAGATCCTCTATACAAGATAGCGCATTACCGTTACTGCCAATGGTATGAAATGGTCTCCACTTCCTGTCTCCTAAGTGGGCGTGTCGCCCCTCTCCCCACATCGTTTTGGAAATCTACAACACTAGATACCGTCAACAGCTTCCTTAGCACTTCTATTCACGGAAGCCTGTTCTCCGTGTTTCATCCGTAGTCTCTTTTAAAATCAATTACTAACCACCTCTGAGGTATACCAGGGGCAACACGATGTGATTAGGCGGAGCTCAAAACTTGGGGAAATTGGAAAATTCCATTTTTATTTGGGTCTGTGATGCCACAGTTCCCCTTGGATCACAAAGCTCACTGAGCGAGTAGTCATCAGACTTAAGCCGCTCAAACAAAACAAAATAAGTATCTTTCTTGAACAGAAACCTCTCCTGTTTAACTTAAAATTGTATAAATGTATATAAAACAATAGAAAGAAAGAAGAACATCAATAATACTGCACATTTTATGGTGCAATAACAAATGTGCAACCAGAAAGTCTGTAGAAAACTTATATATCTGTGCCTCAAAAGACATGACTGTAGGCTGCAGTTGTAGTAAAACTAAAAAAACAACAAAAACTTATGAACAGTTCAATGCCATTTTTCTATTGGCATTTTAAGACTATTCTTTGACTCTCACAGTAATACGGGACGAAGCGCGTCTCATTTTAGCTCAATATGGGATACATACTTTAATTTATAAATACGGAACGATTTCCTTTTTCAAGGGATGGTTGGCAACCCTAACCATAACCCTTACGCTCCAATATGCTCAAACGTTTAATACACTTGTATAGTACAGACATAGAGCTCAGGCTCACAGCTACTAAAATAAATACTAGATTAATTATTGAAAAGAGGACAAAACACAACATCAGATACTAAGACACCTTGTGACTTTTGCACTTGGACACCATATTGAGTTAAATCTAACAGAGGTGTCAAGTAACGCAGTACAAATACTTCGTTACCTTACTTAAGTAGAAATTTTGGTTATCTATACTTCACTGGAGTAACTATTTTTCAGACGACTTTTTACTTTTACTCCTTACATTTTCACGCAATTATCTGTACTTTTTACTCCTTACGTTTTAAAAAACCTCGTTACTCTATTTCATTTGGGCCTTTAATAAAAACTATCCAGTTAAATTGCTCCATCCGGATAGAGTGAATTTGGTTGTGGTTGTTTCAGATGTTCTTGTCCAGTTTTGTTCTTACATCCGTTCCCTCAGATTCCTGCAACTAAACTTGGATGTACATTCCAATAAAGGTTAGGATAAATGATAACATGAACATGAACTTTGACTTTTTGCACCATTACAATACTTATAGGCAACTAGTCATCATATCTGCTGCTCTCTGAAACACATGTTAATGCTCAATAGTACACTTATATGCTTCTTTAATATATTTATATTAACACATGTTAATGCTCAATAGTACACATATATGCTTCTTTAATATATTTATATTAACACATGTTAATGCTCAATAGTCACATATATGCTTCTTTAATATATTTATATTAACACATGTTAATGCTCAATAGTACACATATATGCTTCTTTAATATATTTATATTAACACATGTTAATGCTCAATAGTACACATATATATTTATATTAACACATGTTAATGCTCAATAGTACACATATATGCTTCTTTAATATATTTGCATTATACTAAGATGCATTCATTTTCAATGGCTTTTGTCCTTAATGGCTTTTTTCCCCCTTACATTACTTTTACTTTTATACTTTAAGTAGTTTTGAAACCAGCACTTTTATACTTTTACTTGAGTAAAAAACTTGAGTTGATACTTCAACTTCTACAGGAGTATTTTTAAACTCTAGAATCTATACTTCTACCTGAGTAATGGATGTGAATACTGAAGACACCTCGGAAATCTAATCAAAAGATGAGTTGCGGTACAATCTGCAAATATGCTTTTGTATGAAGAAGATAACCAGTTTGTCTGTTTGTTTGTGTCCTCTCCTTATCCAGGAGATGACACAGAATGAATGACTGAATCCATTCATTAATGAAGTTTACTTGAGCATATTATAAAGCACCACCACTGCAGTGTCATATTTTTTCATATTAATTCATATAATCTATCAACTGAGATGAGGCTGTCATTCCTGAGAATATTCCTGCATTGGGAAGGAGTTTCTTTCACTTCCTTAAGAAAACTAAGGAAAAAAAACAACAAAAAAAAACAGTGGCCTCAGAAAATGAGTCATTATATTAATATTTTGTTTCTCTAAGAATGAACTGTTGTGGACTGAACAAAAATACAAAGGTATGATGAAATAACCATTTCATCTATTTAGCCCTTTTTCATGAATGTCTAATGAAATCTGTTATCCACCAGCTCCAGACAATCAGATACAGAGACAAGCTTACTTCCAAAAACACATGTAGATTGTGTACTCTAAAATGTAAATAAAACAGAAGGTGCTGACTACCAAACCACTTTATCTTTGACTATGACGAGTACCAAAGAACAATTGCTGAAGCTTGCTGAAATCAAACTCTAATTTACCTAGTCAGTATGTCTTTTCAAAACTGTGGGTCAAAGGCATGTACATCTGAAATAAAAATCCGTCTTCACCATGACAGCTTCCCTGCAGGTGTAAACAACAACTCTTCACAGAAATAGTTTAATATTTCTGAAATTTTGCAATGTATTCTTTTTGAGTGATTAATCATTATATACTAGATGACTGTGAAGACATCTGACTGTGACCTGGATGTCTGATTGACATTATAAGGAACAGATTAGTCACTTATTATTTTACTTTCCAAGATTTCTTTCTCTTTCCGGTCTTAGGGAGGTGTAAATGTAAAGTCAACTCCAATTTTTTTTCTTCTTTAAACAAAAGCATTTCTTTAAATTACTTTTACCATGAAAGGTAGACACTTTTAAATTAAAGTCATACTAATCATTTACCAAAGTCAGTTTTAAATTATTAACCATATTTTAAATTAAAGCCATTCTATCCAAAATCATCATTAATTAAATTCAGTTGAAATTAAAGTGAATTAAAGTATTAACTTCAACTATTTAATCAATATATAAATTAAAGTCAGCATTTTAATCACATTATTTTATAAATTATAAAGTAATAATGTCAAGCAGCATTAAAGCAAACATGCTGAAATGTAACTTTGACTAAGTTCACCTCTAATAATAATAATAATAATTCAAATTAAAGTATACTGCAAGCTTTTAAATATATACCATATTAACTTTTATCTAGATAAGTCAAGTATAATTTTAATGAATGTTATACTAACAATACATTCAGCCACAGAGGAAGATTTGAACAGAATAAACAAAGCAGTCTTAACCGACCATTAGAGCCTTGGAGAAGAATTCCAGGAGTAGACTTGCTTGCTTGTCGTTTGGTGTGTGTCTGCATGCTCATGTCAGCAGCTTTCTCAGGTGTTCCGGGTTGGCCAAACGAGCTCCCAGCAGCCACCTTGCTGCTGGTGCATTGTGGGAGTTGTAGTCTTCTGGGTGATTGTCCTGTTCAATATAGAGATCTTTTGCTCTCCTGGGTTAGGACTCAACAGTAAAACTGTCTATCAGTGCAGTTAAACTATACATTGTTTTTACCTTTTAAATTCAACAACCTGATTCTGGTTGAGGAGGCATTCTTCGTCTATTCCTTCTTACTGACGTTTATAAAACTTCCTTCTCTCTCTCTTCACTTGCCTTGTTCTTCTTATTCTTCTTGCGTTTTCTCTATTGCCTTACGCTCTCCGTTTTCCCAGCGCTGGGCCGCATCTTTCTAATACTGAACATACTCATACCCATATTTCTTTCTCCATGTTTCAACTCCCTTGCTTTCTTCAATTATCTTGTCACCAAGTTTGGTTAAACTTGTGGGAATTTAATTTTCCGTCATAACCAAACTTTTCCACCCATATCTGTAGGTATTTAACCTGTTTGGGGTCTGTCTTTTCTATACATTTCCAGACATTTGACTTCAATTTACTCTCGAAGTTTTTACTTTACCCGTTTCTCACATCTTTTAACATGGGAATATTTCCATTGAAATATTACCCCTTTCATTCATTCATTCACACCCCTCTTTTTGTGCACTTATTCCCTTATTCTTTGCCAGGGGAGTCCGTCCTCCCACGGAATTTAACTACTTCTCTGAGTAGAGGACTCCGTACGTCCCACACGGAATTTAACTGGTCTTACAACTTTTAACGGCAATTAAAAACTACTTCTCTTAAGTAGAGGACCCGTATATCCTTCCTCAGGCCTTTAACATACTTCAGACGTCTTTATTAATTCAGGTCTCTTCAACTCTTATTACTATATTACTATAATAAGACTGACTTACCCTGTGATGTGTCTATCTCTCCTGCTTTCGGATGTCGTCAATCCTCGGGTCCCAGCGGTCAACCGAAGTTGGTCCCGTCAAAAGGGTTTGTGCCTTGGCCAAGGTCTTTGTCCACCGCGTTCGCGTCGAACCGCTGGAACCGTCAGATATGTTGACATCCGGCTCGAAGGACCAAGTAAATGTTAGGTTTAGGCACGTAACATTTGTATCATCAAACTCTCTGGAGACAAAGAAAGACACAAACACCATTAGAATTTACTTGCAAGGGGCTTTCGGTTGTGACATGTAGGGAGAGGACGCACGAGCGAAGGCTCCCGGTTAATTTTCTATTACCTTCCTTTTTGAACCATTTTTTATCTTGAATCTCGACGTAATTTACAAGATAAAATCCATCTGACCACTTTGTCCCAGAGATGAGCAAGCCAAAGCAAGCAAATTCAGCTATTAATTTGCAAACCCCGTCCACACGTGCTGCGGGTAAGCTAGCAGCCTTCGCAGCTAAAGATCCTCCGACAGCGGCTGGAGCCAGCGCTGCTGCACCTGCACCTGCACCTGCAGCCGCGGCTGTGGTGTTAACTATGGACCAACTGTCTGCTGAGTTCGCTAAACAGAGAACATCACTCAAGGAGGACGTTTCTACTCTGATTCAGGATGCTGTTAGACCAATACAAGCTTCTCTGGACTCACTACTGTCAACAGTGACCTCGTTCCAGAGCCGTCTTACCTCCGTCGAGTCTGTAGCCGGGGACAACTTTGAGCGGCTAACAGCGATGGAGTCCGACATCAAACTGCTGCAGAGCCAGAACCAGGCTCTCCTGGACCCGTGCGACGACCTGGAGAACCGCTCACGGAGAGCTAATCTCCGCATACTGAATATCCCTGAAAGCAGGGAAGTCAGCAAAGATCCCGTAAAGTTCATGTCAGAAGTTCTGATGGACATGATGGGTCCTGATGTTTTTTCCTCCCCGCCTGAACTGAAGAGAGCCCACTGGACCCCAACCTTCAGAGCCGCCCAGAGATCTTCCCCCCGCCCGTTCCTGGTCTGCTTCTCCAGGTTCCAGCAGAAAGAAGCCGCGCTGCCAGGAATCATGAGCTCAAATACCAGGGTGCCACTGTGAGGATTTATCAGGATGTCAGCGCGGCTCTGGCCAAGAAGAGAGCCGCGTTTAACAGCGTGAAGCAGGCTCTGTATCAGAGGGATGTCCGTTTCCACCTGCTCTACCCGGCCCGGCTGCGAGTGATGTGCGGAGACGACGTGTTTACCTTCGACTCCTCTGATGAAGCTCAGAAGTTTTTCGACCAGAGGTTCGGTAAAAAATAAGACTGAATATCACGGCTTGGGCTGCGTTGCCTGGCAACAGTTCATCACCTGATCTGGACGGCGGCCGTGCCCGTCTCTCTGACATATTGTCAACCTGTGGCTCGCGGACCCGAGGTATGGACAGTTATGGTATTGGTGGAATAATCAATATGATGCTGTATCATTGAATAAGGAAAGAAAAATACTTTAATATTTTTTCTTTTTTTTTAATTTATTTTTTATTTTTTTTACTGTGATGTTGAGGTTGCATGCGTTTTCATATGCGCTCGCATTTACTTTTGATAGTTGCTGATATAGTTTATTATAGAAACTGGGAGCCTCGCAAGGCAGAGGTAGTAAGGAAATGGTATACCAGAAGTTGTTTGGAATAGTGTTTAGCCTGCAGCTTGCCTCAGAGAGAGTGACAGGTATAGGCTTAGTTTTAGTTACGTTTTTGTTCTTAGATAGGGTTGGGAAAAGGGACACCGCCACATTCTTGAAACATATACTTATCTCTTTAAGAGAAGAAAAGGACCAAAGCTGTACTTTTACTTACCTTTCTGCTCAGTTTATTTTCTTTAATTAAACATGGTAAATTACATTAATGCAAGGGTGGCTGCTATGCGATTCATTAGTTGGAATGTGAAGGGTTTAAACGGGCCTGTTAAAAGAGCCAGGGTATTCAATCACCTTAAGTATTTAAAGTGTGATATTGCATTTCTTCAGGAAACCCATCTACAGATAAAGGATCAGGTCAGACTTAAAAAGGGATGGGTGGGGAATATATTCCATTCCAACCTTAATTCTAAAACTTGTGGGACAGCCATATTGATGCATAAAAAAATTCAGTTTAATGCAACCACTGTTATCTCGGATCCACGGGGGCGATTTGTGATGGTATCAGGACTCCTCCACCATAAGCCTGTGGTTTTAGTTAATATTTATGCCCCGAACTGGGATGATGATAAATTCATGAGTAAAATCATGTCATTAATTCCAGATTTGAACTCACGACAACTGATTTTTGGTGGAGATTTAAATTGTGTGATAAACCCAGCGCTTGATCGCTCCAGTTCTACCTCTGCGAATATTTCTAAAAAAGCCAAGCTATTATCGGCGTTTATGGACCAAATAGGAGGTGTTGACCCCTGGCGTTTTTTATTCCCACAGAGTAAATCATTTTCTTTCTTTTCCAATGTACATCACTCGTATAGTAGAATAGATTATTTTTTCATTGACCGGAACCTTCTATCATTTGTTAAAAAAGTTGAATATTCATCTATAGTAGAGTCAGTTCATGCCCCTGTATTATTAGACCTTGCATTTCCTCCTTATCAATTTGAACAGTCCTCCTGGAAATTAGACAGACACCTCCTGACTGATGAGAGCTTTTGCCAAATGATATCGCAAAAAATAGATGATTTCATTGATTTCAACCAAAAGGATGACATTTCTCCTTCTCTCCTGTGGGAGACACTAAAAGCAGTAATCAGGGGTGAGATAATATCGTATTCAGCTAAAATAAAGAAGAAGAACAGACTAAAACAAGAGGAGCTTATTAAGGCAATATCTATGGTTGATGCTCAGTACTCTGTCTCTCCCTCCCCTGAGATCTACAAAAGGAAGCTGGACCTGGAATTTGCTAGCTGCTGAAAAGACAGGACGTCTGCTTTTAAAAGCACGAGGGTATGTCTATGAACATGGTGACAAAGCTGGACGTTTACTATCACACCAACTTAAGTGCCGCTCGGCCTCTCAACAAATACTACAGATTCGGAAGAATGAAGGGGAATTAACCATTGACCCAGAAGAAATTAAAGAAACATTCACCTCTTTTTATTCAATCCTGTATACATCAGAGATGACAAATGACTACTCCGACATGGAACTTTTTTTTGATAACCTTCACACTCCGTCTGTTACAGCAATTCATAGAGCCGGAACGGAGCTTCCATTGAGTCTTACAGAAATCGTGAATGCAATGAAGGCAATGCAGAACAATAAGGCGCCAGGCCCTGATGGGTACCCCATAGAGTTCTTTAAAAAGTTCTCTGACAAACTATCAAAACTCTTACTGGATATGTTTAATGACTCTTTGACCCGTGGCTCACTTCCGCAGACTTTGACTGAGGCATCAATATCCCTCCTGCTAAAGCCAGGTAAAGATTCCACAGACTGCGGCTCATATCGTCCCATCTCCCTCCTAAACTGTGATGTGAAGATCCTGGCCAAAGCCCTCGCCTTACGCCTAGAAACAACGATGCATGATGTGATATCAGCTGACCAGACCGGTTTCATTTTAGGCCGGCACTCGTTTACAAATATTCGTCGGCTGTTGAATGTTATCCACTCCCCTGCGTCCAGCGCTGTTCCTGAAGTGGTCATTGCGCTGGACGCACAGAAAGCGTTTGACAGGGTGGAATGGCGATACTTATTTACATGTTTGAAGAAATTCGGATATGGCCCTAATTTCATTTCATGGATTAAACTGTTATATACATCACCCAAAGCCTCTGTAATTACGAATGGTAAGCGCTCACAGTATTTCCAGCTATCAAGGGGGACCCGTCAGGGCTGTCCAATCAGCCCATTGCTGTTCGCTTTGGCCATAGAGCCCTTGTCTATTACACTCAAAACTTTGCCAACAATTACTGGAATCCATAGGGGGGGGGGGAGCAAAGAGTATCTCTCTATGCGGATGATTTGTTAATTTATGCATCTGACCCTGTCTCTTGTGCTCCCCATATTATTTGTGCACTGAGGAGATTTGGTGCTTTTTCAGGGTACAAACTGAACTTAAATAAGAGTGAATGCTACCCTGTTAATGACTTGGCTCTTCACATTCAGGACGGTGTTTTACCGTTTCAAATGTCTAAAAATGGCTTTAAATACTTGGGCATTAATATTACAAGGGATATGCAGAGTCTTTATCAAAAAAACTTCAATCCGTTATTTGAGAAAGTCAAACTGGACCTGAAGAAGTGGAGTCTACTTCACCTCTCCTTAGCAGGTAAAGTGAACTGCATCAAAATGAATGTGCTCCCTTGGTTTCTTTACCTGTTCCAATGTATCCCACTGTATCTTCCTAAATCTTGTTTTAAATCCATTGATAAGACTTTAATTTCATTTATATGGGACGGAAAGAATCCTAGGGCGCGGTTAGAGCTGTTAGACCTAAATGTTAGGGTGGCTTAGCTCTTCCTAATTTTTGTCATTATTATTGGGCCTCTAATGTTCAAAAAATCATGCACTGGCTTCATACTCCTGACACGGACTGGTGCCGCTCTGAAGCCTCATCTTGCATTTTTTCCTCCCTCGCAGCCCTGGTTACCTCCAGCCTTCCCCTCTCTATCTCTCAATACACTAGCAATCCTGTAGTTAAAAACACTTTAAAAATCTGGGTTCAACTTAGACGGAGCTTTGGGTTTAAAAACCTTCTCCATCTAAGTCCCATTCACAACAATCACCTTTTCCCTCCAGCTAGGTTAGACTCTGGATTTGCTCTATGGCAGAGACGAGGCATTCATAATTTTAAGGATATGTACATAAATCGTGTTTTTGCAAGTTTTGATGATTTCTCACGCAAATTTGGCCTACCTCGGTCTAGCTTATTTCGTTATTTTCAAGTTCGCCATTTCGTTCAGCATCAAGACCCCAACTTTCCACATATAACATCGCCCTCTGGTTTAGATGATCTGTTGAAATCCCCGTTCAATCCTAAAAAACTCATCTCAAGAATAAGTGACAATATAACCTCCTTTAAAAACGCAACCCTAACAAAAATCAGGGCAGATTGGGAGAATGAATTAGGGGAGGACTTGCAGGAGGACATTTGGGAAAAAGCTCTATTAAGAGTTAAAGACAGCACCTCCTGTGCCAAATTAAACGTAATACAGTTCAAGATCCTACATCGCATGCATTTTTCCAAAGCAAGATTGGCTAAAATATATCCTAACACAGATGCGAGTTGTGACAGGTGTCAAACCACTCCTGCTGTTCTCTTTCGTGTTCGAGACTGACTCTCCACTACAGATTAATTTCATTTATCTGTATGGGAACTGACCTCGAACGAGGCAGTCTCGTGGAATACCTCTTTAAGACACACGTACTGGTGGCCCTGCCTCCATGCCAATCACGGGGCTACATAAGCCCCCCGTGGGCAGTAACACCCTGATTCATTTGATTTCCACGTTGGCAGACGTGGGGTTACCTCAAAGCGTTTCTGTGAATATTGTAGCTTACCTTTGTGTAGAGAGCAGGTCCTGCGGGGCTCCTCTCAGGATCCTTTGGGGTCCCAGTTGTACAGATTATTCCCATAGAAAATCCGGGCACGGTAGTCGAACCCGCCGGCGGCGGGGGAAGCACTGTTGCCTTTGTCAAACAGCGGGACATTGTACCGAACCCGCCTCAGGCAGGGGAGGTGCAGTAGTCGCCGTTGACTCGTCGCGTCGTACTGCTTGTGTTAAACCCGCCTAAGGTGGGGGAGACCTGGTAGTCGGCGCTTCATGAACTGCCTGTACGCGGCGTTCCTCAGCGTGAAACCGACCTAGTTGGTGGAGCGCTCGTGGCGCCGTGTACAAACATTTAACGTTGTAAACACATACATATATATTATTGTCGCAACGGCGTTAGCGGCCTAAACCGCGGCAACGCGCTGAGTTTGTAGGTTGGCTACTACTGTTGTTTATATATACAGGGTTCTCCTAGATTATATATATATATATAACTAAGGTTGTAAACAAACGACTAGGGGACAGCATTAGCAGCAGCACCGGCATCTGTCTTCCGCTTCCGCGTGACGTCGGCGTCGGCGGGAGGGGTGGGCACAGGCCACACTGCGGCCGGTGTCCACGAGAGGGCACTGTTGCCTGTGCTGCGGTTTGCTGGCTGTTACCTGGCGTTATATATATATGGTGTGGTTTACACACATATACATATATTATTGTTGCAACGGCGTTAGCGGCCTACACCGCGGCAACGCGTTGAGTTTGTAGGTTGGCTACCACTGTCATTTATATATACAGGATTCTCCTATATTATATATATATATCTATATATATATATATATATATATATATATATATATATATATATATATATATATATATATATATATATATATATATATATATATATATATATATTATATTATATATAAATACAGTTTACCTCTGTGAACAATGGCCACTCCCGGTTCACAGGCTCCCTTATGTCAGACCTGTGAAGTCAGGATGCCTGCAGAGGATGCCCATGACATGTGCCGGCTGTGTTTGGGACCGGAACATGCCCGTATGTCCATGCGGGACCCGTCGGCATGTATGAGCTGCTTCATCTTGCCGGCCAGGGTGAGGAGAGCTAGAGCTGAGTCATTCTCTCTGGACCCCTCAGGCGGTGGTCCGGCTCCAGCCAAACGACAAAGGCGGTCGGTGGGGGACGGCACGTTGTTTACGCCACCTCCGGAGACTACGGTGTCCGTGCCACCGCCCGCATCAAACTCTAATGCCGCCTCAGTGACCGAGCAGCCTGTCGAGCAGCCTATGGACGATGCGGCGGAGTCGGAAGATGAGGTTGATATTCTTGGGTTTGACTCAGAGGGAGAAGACCCCTTCAGTCAAGGAGAACAGGGGGAGGCGGAGCAAGAGCAGGGGGAGGACCAGGAGCAGAGGGACCCTCCACCTCTCCTGCATGAGATCATGGCTCGCGCCGCTCAGGCATTGGGCGTCGAGCTGCCAACCGAGCATCGCCGGGGGGCCTCCCGGTTTGCCGATGAGGATGAGGAGCAGCCACGCCCCCGAATGGTCCCGTTACTGCCGGATGTAGAGGATATTGTCCTCTGGCAGTGGACTGACCCGTCCATGGCCCGCAGGTGGTCAGGGCTGTGTAGACAGCTGTCAAATGTGAGTGACAGTCAGAAGATTGGCTGTGGGCCGGCTCCCGAGGTGGATCAGTCCTTGAGGGCTTTCTTCGCCCCCCCCTCCGCATCGGTTCTGGGGCAGCCGAAGTGCTCGGGCAAATACACTAAGCCATTGGACGCATTGCTTACTAGAGTGCACGCAACCACGGCGGTGCAGTCTAAGCTGGTCAATACGGGGTCCATCCTGGCTCTGTACCAGCGCCACCTAACCAAGCGACTGGTAGGCGGGGACTCCAGTGTAGCGGCTGAGCTGCATCGGGTGTCCTCGCTCTCGGCGAAGCTGATGCAGGAGCCGGCGGTGGCGTCCGGTAGGGCCACAGCCTCGGTTTGGTTGGCAAGGCGCCATCTGTGGTTGTCCCAATCATCGTTTGGTACGGAAGACCGGAATGTGCTGTTTAAGCTGCCGGTGGTGCCGTCTGCCATGTTCGGCCCGGACGCCAAGGCACTGCTCGAGGAGGCCCGAGAGGCCCGCAAGTGTGCCAAGGACCTGTCAGGAGGCCTCCAGAAACAACGGGGCCGTGGGCAGGGCTTCAAGGCTCCCCAGGTGGTGCCGCGGCGGCAGCCGGTACAACGGCAGTCAGATCAGGGCGACCTGAGGGTCCAGCTGGATGCTGCTCGGCGCGGGAACGCGGGACGCGGGCAGCGTTCGGGTCGAGGTCGGGGCAAGGGTCCCCGTGCGGCCTCGTCTCGTCCCTGACAGTTGGTGGGGCCCAGCCCCCTCTTGCCGTCCCCTGGCTCAGACCTTGTTCTGGGGGACAATCGGGGCCGACCCCTGGGTAGTTTCCACCATGACCCAGGGGTATCGGGTGCAGTTTCTGCACAAGCCCCCACAAACAGAGTCCGTCACCCTTACGGTAGTGACAGACGCACAGCAGAGAGCGGTGGAGATCGGCACTCTCCTGGCGAAGAGAGCCATCAGGGAGGTGCCGCAGACCAACCGGCAGGCTGGGTTCTATTCCCATTATTTTCTCGTCCCCAAGAAGGATGGGGGGTTGAGACCGGTTTTGGTCTTGAGGGGGCTCAACAAATTTTTGAGACCCCTGCGTTGCAGGATGCTGACGGTGCCGAGGGTCCGTCAGGTGGTTCTTCCGGGCGATTGGTTTGCCACCATCGACCTAAAGGACGCCTATTTCCAAATTCCAATCTGGGAGGGTCACAGACGTTACCTCAGATTTGTCTTCAACGGCAAAGTCTACGAGTTCTGTGTCCTTCCGTTCGGCATTTCTTTGGCCCCGCGCACATTCACGCGGTGCATGGATGCGGTTTTGGGTCCCCTGCGTCAGGAGGGCATGCGCATCCTGAATTATCTGGACGATTGGCTGGTGTGTGCTCGCTCAGCGGAGCTATGTCGCGACAACGTTGCTCGACTCCGGCGGCATCTGGATCTCCTGGGCCTGCGTCTCAATCTGGTGAAGGGCAGGCTTCAGCCGTCGCAGTCCACTGACTTTCTGGGCATGTGTGTGGATTCCAGGGCAGGGACACTGTCCCTGACTCCGGTGAGACAGGCTGCCATCAGGACGTGCTTGTCTCACTTTCGGCTGGGAGCCAGAGTGCGCTGGAAGCTGTGCCCCCGCCTGTTGGGGTTGATGGCGGCCACGGTGAACATGGTGCCCCTGGCGCTCTTGCATATGCGGCCGGTACAACGGCGCTTCCTGGGGCTGGGTCTCTGTCCACAAAGAGACGGGCAGGCCAGGGTGTCGGTGACACGCAGGATACGGCTGGCTCTCCTTTGGTGGGAGCAGCCCGCCACTTTGACAAGGGGCAACACACTGGGCCCTGTTTTGCGTCGCCAGGTGGTGTCTTCGGACGCCTCCCCGGTCAGCGGTCGCTGGCAGGGTCATTGGTTGGCTCAGCATATCAATGTGTTGGAGCTGCGTGCGATATATCTGGCGCTTCTCCACTTCGGGCCAGTCCTGGCGGGCCGCCATGTGCTGGTGCGAACAGACAGCACGGTGGCAGCAGCGTATGTCAACAGGCAGGGGGGCTTGGGCTCCCCTCGCCTCTGCAGGATGGCGCGGATACTATGGGACTGGGCTCACCCACGGTTCAAGTCCCTGAGGGCGATGCACATGCCGGGGGTCGTGAACGTCGCTGCGGACCGACTCTCTCGGGGGGGCCCCCTCGCCACGGAATGGAGGCTGCATCCCCAGGTGGTGCAGCAGATCTGGGACCAGTTCGGTACCGCAGTAGCCGATCTGTTTGCGTCCAGGGCGACAACACACTGTCCCCTGTTCTTTTCCGTGGGGAGGGACGACCCTCCGCTGGACACAGACGCGATGGCGCATCAGTGGCCCCGGGGTCTCCTCTACGCTTTCCCTCCCTTTGTTCTCCTTCACTCGGCCCTTCAGAGAGTCCGGGTCGAGGGCGTGGGCCTCATATTGGTGGCTCCCTATAGGCCGCAGATGTTCTGGTTCTCGGCGATTGCGCCCCTTCTCCAGGGTCAACCATGGGAGCTTCCGGTGTGCCGGGACCTCCTGTCGCAAGCCCACGGGACTCTCTTTCATCCCTTTCCCCGGGGTCTCAAGCTCTGGGCCTGGCCCCTGAAAGGGCCGAGTTTCTAGCCATGGGGTTGGCCCCGGCTGTAGTGGGCACTATGGAGGGGGCCCGGGCTCTGTCAACGACGAGAGCATACGTCTACAGATGGGGAGTGTTCCGATCGTGGTGCGATGCGAGACAGTTAGATCCTCTGACTTGTGGGGCTGGTGACGTCCTCCTGTTCCTCCAGGGACTGTTGGAGGCGGGTAGGTCCCCTTCGACTCTCAGGGGTCGTGTTGGGTCGTGTCGGGCCGCGCAAGCTGTCGGGGGACAGTTGCGCCCTTATTGCCCGGTTCCTTCGGGGCGCCCGTCGGGGTCGCCCCTCACTTAGAGGGCCGAGACCACCCCCCCCTCCTTGGGATTTGGGACTAGTCCTGGCGGCGTTGCGTCACGCACCTTTTGGGCCCCTGGAGTCGGTCGAAATTCAGTGGCTCTCTTTCAAGACGGCCTTCTTGCTGGCTATCGCGTCCGCGAAGAGGATAGGAGAGCTCCATGCCTTGTCGGTCCATGAAGACTGCTGCCGGTTCCTGCCGGGTGATGCTGGGGTGGAGCTGCGGCCGAACCCAGCTTTCCTACCGAAGGTGCGGGAGTCCCAGACAAGTCAGTCCTTGGTCCTGCGCCCCTTCAATCCCCCGCAGGGTGGGGACGCCGAATTGCAGACGTCTTTGTGCCCTGTCAGGGCCCTGAGGGCCTACATTCAGCAGACTCAGGCCTATAGGGCGACGGACCAGCTCTTCGTCTGTTATCGGCCTAACTGTAGGGGTCAGCCGGTCTCGAAGGACCGGCTGTCTCATTGGGTCGTGGAGACGATTCTGGAGGCTTACAAGCAGGCGGGCAAGCCGGCCCCGACCCGGGTGCGCGCACATTCAGTACGAGGCGTCTCTACCTCATGGGCTTTGTGGCGGGGTGCCTCGTTGTCCGAAGTTTGTGCGGCAGCCTCTTGGTCTGCGCCCTCCACATTTGCTAGGTTCTACTGCATGAATATGGCAGCCGGCACTCCGTTCGCGGAGCGTGTCCTGGGCGCTGCGCAGTAGAACAGCTCGTTCTCACCTTGCCTCCGGTCGCCTCGGTTTGGCTCGGAGTGATGTTGGGTTTTAAGCTAGCCGTGCGTCTGGCCGGCTATTTTACTTTATTGACTGGCCTTTGCGTCTGGCAGGGCCAGCTGGGCCTAGGTTGTGTCTTGCGCCTAGGCCGTGACGTCTTATTTGACTGACCTTTTGCGTCTGGCGGGGTCAGCTGGGCCTAGGTAGCGTCTCGCGCCTAGGCCACGAGTTATACGGCTTTTGCTGGCGGAGTTTTTTCGATAGGCGGGCTCATTTGGGGTTGAACCGCTTTGGCTGCCGCGGGGCGGCTGGTCTGCTCGTTCTTCGCGGTGTGTCTTACAGCGTTCCCATACAGATAAATGAAATTAATCTGTAGTGGAGAGTCAGTCTCGAACACGAAAGAGAACGGAGGGTTACACGGTAACCCAGGTTCTCTGAGTGGAGAGACTGACTCTCCACACAAGAGCCGCTCTGAACGTCGTGTCAATCAAAAATTTAATCAGGGTGGCACTGCCCACGGGGGGCTTATGTAGCCCCGTGATTGGCATGGAGGCAGGGCCACCAGTACGTGTGTCTTAAAGAGGTATTCCACGAGACTGCCTCGTTCGAGGTCAGTTCCCATACAGATAAATGAAATTAATCTGTAGTGGAGAGTCAGTCTCTCCACTCAGAGAACCTGGGTTACCGTGTAACCCTCCGATTTAACACACATGTTCTGGTTGTGTCCTGCCCTGGTAAATTACTGGTCCACCATCTTTAAAACGTTATCAAAAGCACTGAATATTGATCTTCAACCCGATGCTGCTATGGCCATATTTGGTACCACAAGTGTTAAATATACACTATTAAAGAAAAGCTATAGAAATATTATTGCATTTACAACGCTGCTTGCAAGAAGAAGAATACTATTGCACTGGAAGTCAAAAAATCCACCCATCCATCCAAGTGTCTCTATGGTTTAGCGATCTGACACATTTCATACAGTTGGAAAAGATCAAATATACTCTCAGGGGGTCCAAGGACAAATTTTTCTCTGTCTGGGATCCGGTGTTACTGTACATCAGCAAACTTAGTACTGTGCCCACTTAGATATCGCATAGCAGCCACCTGTATGTGTGTGTATATGTGCTTATGTGCATGTTGACTTGCTATAGTCATTATTGGTCTGTTTTATTTGTTTTTTTGTTTTTTTTCATTCAATTTTACAATTCTGTTGGTTAGGTGTCCAACCTGTTCAGGGGATGGGAGGGCAGGGGTGTTAAAATATAAAAATGAGCATTGTGAACCTTTTTGTATCAGTATCCATGTGCTGTGCTATAAATGCTCAATAAATAAAATTATCAAAAAAAAAGAATTTACTTGCAAGGAGATCAGTCGAGACGTGTAAGATCTCCAACATACTCTGATTTGTCTCTGCTGCTTCCTTGCTTTTATTCACTCTGGGTGTTCCCTAGTTTACGGAGCTGACTGTGCCCCTAAAGGGAGGGGAAAAGGGAGTGGTCGCAGTCAGTGGACAGGTATAGATTGTTCTTGTTTAGCAACAAGAAGTTTCCTCTTCTCTGCAGATTTCTGCTTTATGCTGACAATTAGGAAACTTCTTGTGCAGCACTTTTTAATCACTTAACACAGCATTGTTTTATCAGTGCGTCACAGGCGTAAGCAAATCATCATACGTTCTGTTAATAGCAAGCATGATAACTTATTACTTATTTACAATAATTCCAACACTGTGTTTGAACATCAACACTTTCTTTCTTTCTTTCTTTCTTTCTTTCTTTCTTTCTTTCTTTCTTTCTTTCTTTCTTTCTTTCTTTCTTTCTTTCTTTCTTTCTTTCTTTCTTTCTTTCTTTCTTTCTTTCTTTCTTTCTTTCTTTCTTTCTTTCTTTCTTTCTTTCTTCTGACAAAAGGAAGGCCTTTTTGCCCCCCTAAACGTGCCCAAAAAGTCACCAAATTTTGCACCAAAAATGTGATATTTAATGGTTTACATTAATGGGCGTGGCCTAACGGCTCAACAGCGCCCCCTAGAAAACTTTGTGCCTCAAGCCCCACGATACGGTTTGACGTACATGCACGAAAATCGGTACACACCTGTATCAGTACACAACTTAAAGAAAAGTCTCTTGGAGCCATGGCCGAAACCCAACAGGAAGTCTGCTATTTTGAATTAATTGTGTAATTTTGGCGCAATTTATGGCATTCCTTCAGCAATTAATACGGCCCGAACCGTAACGTGCACCCAGCTGTGTTATACATCAAAATGTGTATCTCCATCCTGCGACAACACGCATTACTTTTCTCTTTCAAAAACGTTACTGTGGCGACGCTAGACACCAAAAACCGCGCCCACCCTTCATCTGATTGGTTCAGACAGAAAAAACTTTGTGCCTCAAGCCCCATAATACGGTTTGACGTACATGAACGAAAATCGGTACACACCTGTATCATGTCGCAACTTAAAGAAAAGTCTCTTGGCGCCATGGCCCAAACCCAACAGGAAGTCGGCCATTTGGAACATTCTGAATTAATCGCGTAATTTTGGAGCAATATATGCCATTCCTTCGGCAATTAATACGGCCCGAACCGTAACGTGCACCCAGATGTGTTATACATCAAAATGTGCGTCTCCATCCTGCAACTACGCGCATTACTTTTCTCTTTCAAAAGCGTTACCGTGGCGATGCTAGACGCCAAAAAGCGCCCCCCACCCCCCTCCCTTCATCTGATTGGTCCATATTTGATAGTTCTCCAAAAGTCACCAAATTTTAAATGCAAGCCAGGCCTGGTGATAAATTTGATATTTCATGGTTGCATTAATGGGCGTGGCCTAACGGCTCAACAGCGCCCCCTACAATACTTTTATCTGCCATAACTTTTGAAAGGTTTGCATAAAGAGTCGTGGGTGGTGTCATCGGACTCGGGATTGAGTCCTTGACCATAATTGGGGAAAATTAGCCCCGCCCCTTCTTCTGATTGGTTGTCATTATTTTCTGACTATAACTTTTGAATGGTTTGACATAAAGAGTCGTGGGTGGTGTCATCGGACTCTGTATTGAGTCCTTGAGCTTCGTTGACCTGAATTAGCCCCGCCCTTCTTCTGATTGGTTGTCCCTATTTTCTGACTATAACTTTTCAATGGTTTGACATAGGAAGTCGTGGGTGGTGTCATTTCTGATATGCTTATGGGGGGCGGTGGACGTGAGTGTGAGGGCCCGTTCATCGCTGCTTGCAGCTTTAATTATTGACTTATGTCTGTCTGTCTTTAATTACTGCTTTTAAAGTTCTTATATTTTCAAGTCATTTTTTTAATGTTTTTATTTTAAGCCCTTTGAGTTTTCTTGTACATGAAATGTTATACACAAACTTTCCTAAATGACTTCATGATCTCTCTTTAATCTCCTCTGCAGACTGAGTGGTTGTAACCTCTCAGGGAACATCTGTCCACTTCTGTCCTCAGTTCTCAGCTCTCAGTCCTCCAGTCTTACAGAACTGGACCTGAGCAACAACGACCTGCAGGATTCTGGACTGGAGCAGCTGTGTCCTGGACTGGAGAGTCCACACTGTCACCTGGAGTCTCTCAGGTCAGAATCCACCAAGTGTTCAACTGGTGACCGTTACAACTGTTTGTTTTATTAGATCCCCGTTAGCTGCTGACCTTTCACAGCAGTTTCTCTGGGGTCTCATCAGAATCATCAGCTGAACTACAACATTATCATTAATTAAAATACATAAACAAAATGCTCACAACTCAGAGACAACAGACACTAGGAAACCTCCTAAAAGTAAAAAACAACATTATAATCAGCACAATGGCATTATGACTCTACATTTCCTCTTTTTAAAGTCAGGATTTACATTTTCTCATCACACTCTCAAACACAATATTTTTTTTTTTTTTTTTTTTTTTTTTTTTTTTTTTTAAGTTTTCTAATTCAAGATCTTTTTATTAAAATTTTCACAAAGTAAAAAAGGTGAAATGCTGCATGTCAATTACAAACATTTTGATTAGGCATGGGCATGTTAATCATAGCATACACCAGTGTACAGAATATAAAAAACAATTAAACAGTATGAAAAAATATAAAATAGTAACAAAAACAAACTACAGACCAAACTAATCCCTCCCCTGTCACTGCCAGATTACTAATCACAATATGAGGTCACTCTATCATCAAAAGCCTGCACTAGGAATATAAAAGAAATATGAAGTATAGTTCACAGGGTCTGGAATGCTTCTAGAAAAGGTCCCCACACTTTCTGGAACTTATTTGATTGCTGAAGCGAGTATCTAATTTTCTCCAGTTTTAAGCAGGACATGATGTCTTCCAGCCATTGCGCACGAGTAGGAGGGAAGGGATCCTTCCACCTGAACAGAATTGCCCGACGAGCCAAAAGGGAGGCAAAAGACAAAGTGTGCCCCTGTGCAGTGGTTAACTTCCTTCCTCCCTCCATGACCCCAAACAGGGCAGTCAGTGGGTTTGGTTCTAATCTGATTTTAAGCACCAGAGAGAGAGTATGAAATACTTCCATCCAGTACTTGTTTAGACATGGGCAGGACCAGTACATGTGGATGAGAGAGGCTTCTGCTACTTTACATCTTACACAGTATGGACTAATATCTGGGTACATGGAGGATAACTTTGCTTTGGAAATATGAGCCCTGTGTACCACTTTAAACTGAATTAAGCAGTGACGTGCGCACAGGGAGGTTGTATTAACCAGTTTGAGTATGGACTCCCAGGTATCCTCTGATAAGGGAAGCCCTAAGTCCTGCTCCCATGCTGCTTTGAGTTTATCTGTAGGGGCACTCCTAAGATCCAGCAACATGCCATAGAAAGACGAAATGAGCCCCTTTTTGAATGGGTCTGTGGCAAGAACTTTGTCAACTGTGGTCAAGCCTATCGATGCACCAGGGCTGGGTGTCTGGGAAAGAACAAAATGTCTAGCCTGAAGATACCTAAAGAAATGTGATTTTGGAAGGCTGAATTTACTACTTAACTGCTCAAAAGATGCCACGGTGCCGTCTATGAACATATCTCTAAAACGAATCATACCCCTCCTGTGCCATTCCTGGAAGGTGGGGTCCTCAAGGGATGGTTTGAAAAAGTGATTTGATGCAATGGGGCTAAGAAGAGAGAAGCTGTGAAAACCAAAAAACTTCCTAAATTGGGCTCAAATTCTAAGAGAATGTTTAACCACTGGGTTTTTGATTGATTTAAGTGAAGGAAGTGGAAGTGAGGAGCCGAGTAGGGAATTGACAGGTCATCAGTTGGATGTAACTCCATCGCCACCCAGTCAGGGCGGTCAGCGCCGTCGCAGTAGAAGGACCAGAATGCAAGGCAGCGCAGGTTAGCAGCCCAATAATAATAACGAAAGTTTGGGAGGGCCAGACCACCTGCAGACTTAATTTTTTGAAGGTGAGTTTTGTTCAAACGTGGCCGTTTACCCCGCCATAGGTATGTAGATATAACTGAGTCAAGGGACTGAAAAAAAGAACCAGGAATAAAGAGTGGTAAGGTCTGGAAAAGGTACAAAAATTTAGGTAAAATGGTCATTTTAACTGAATTGATGCGACCCACAAGAGACATTGACAGGGGTGACCATTGTGTAAGGGTTTGTTTGGTCTCATTTAACAATGAGATAAGATTCTCTTGGAGCAGGTCTTTGTGTTTCCTTGTCACAGATATGCCTAAATAGGAGAATTTGTCATTTGCGATTTTAAAGGGAAAATTGGAAAGGTCTAAAGCATGCGATTCGAGATTGGTAGGGAAAAGCTCACTTTTGCTGAGATTCAGTTTATAGCCTGAGAGTTTCCCAAACTGACTGAGAAGTGACAGCGCAGGGGGTAATGAGGCCAGAGGGTGAGAGATGAAAAGCAAGAGGTCATCGGCATAAAGCGAGACCTTATGTTCCCTGCCACCTCTCCAGATACCGGACACATCCTCACAAGATCGGAGCGCTGTGGCAAGCGGTTCGATAGCCATGTCAAAAAGCATGGGACTAAGGGGGCACCCCTGACGGGTTCCACGATGCAGATTAAATGGTTTTGACCGTTGAGAGTTAGTACGAATTGAGGCTGTTGGGTGTAAATAGAGAAGTTTAATCCACAGAGCAAAGTTCGGACCAAAACCAAACCTGTCCAGCACAGCAAAGAGATAATCCCATTGGACGCGATCAAATGCCTTCTCCGCATCCAGAGAGACAACGCATTCAGGGATAGCCTCAGAGGCAGAGTAGATAATATTGAACAGTCGCCTTGTGTTGAAGTAAGACTGCCTACCTTTAATGAAGCCAGTTTGGTCTTCAGATATAATTGTGGGGAGGGCATTCTCCAGCCTATGGGCTAGGACTTTAGCTAGGATTTTAGCATCTGTGTTTAAGAGGGAGATGGGCCTGTAGGAGGCGCATTCAGTAGGATCCTTCCCTTTTTTAGCTATGAGGGTGATGCAGGCCTCCGAAAAAGAAGCAGGGAGGGAACCGTGGCTGAAGGATTCTGAAAGAACTGTAGATAGCAGTGGGGAAAGCAGAGTAGCAAATTTCTTTAGAAATTCCGCCGGGAAGCCATCAGGGCCAGGACATTTACCCGACTGCAGTGAAGAAATGGCTCGAGTAATTTCCATCAGGGATATCGGTTCTTCTAATGTCTTCCTTAGATCTGGTGAAAGACTGGGAATACTAAGACTATTTAAAAAGTCCGCAATCTCATCTCAATCAGTCTGAGATTCCGAGGTGTATAGCTGGGTATAAAAGTCCCTGAATGCTTCATTTATGAGTAAGTGGTCTGTAGTTACATGGCCATTTGGTAATCGAATCTTAGAAATATTTTGTTTAGCCTTAGAGCCTTTAAGTTGGTTGGCTAATAATTTGTCAGATTTGTCAACATAAACATAAAACCTGGTTTTACTTTTCAGAAGTGACTGTTCAATTGGGTGAGTGGTGAGCAGGTCAAATTTAGTTTTAAGTTCTAGACGCTTTTTGTAATGATCTGGGGATTTAGTCCGAGAATATTCTTCATCGACCTCTTTGATTTGGCGGGCAAGGTCTGATCGCTCCCTATAAGATTTTTGCCTCACCCTAGCAGTGTAGGATATAATCTGTCCCCGGAGATAAGCCTTGAGGGAGTCCCAGACAGTTAGACTAGACATTCCTGGAGTCATATTCGTGGATAGGAAAAAGGCTATTTCCGTTTCCATAGATTTAACAAAATTTGTGTCCGACAGCAGAGTTGAATTGAATCGCCACTGTCTGTCTCTCTGAGGTAGGTCAGGAAGGGACATGGTTAGAACCACAGGAGCGTGGTCGGAAATGACAATGCTCTGATAAGCACAGGAATGAACCAGGGGAATCAGTTGATTATCAATAAAAAAATAATCAATCCTCGAGTATGTGTGGTGCACTTGTGAGAAAAAGGAGTATTCTCTGTCACATGGATGTAAAGAACGCCACACATCACAAACACCGTAGTCAGAAAGGAACGCCTGAATAAGACGGGCTGACTTACTTGCTGTGCCGGGGTTGGTAGAGGATCGGTCTAGGACTGGGTCGAGCCAGCAATTAAAATCACCACCCAGTATGAGAGAATATGTATTAAGGTCAGGGAGCAGTGAAAACAGTCGTTCAAAAAAGACTGCATCATATGAATTAGGGGCATAAACGTTCACAAGTATGACCAATGTATTGAATAATTTCCCAGAAACGATCACGTAGCGACCAAACTTGTCAGAAATCACATTGTGCTGCTCAAATGAAACATCCTGACTGATCAGAACTGAAACTCCTCGGGCCTTAGCTTGAAAGGAGGAGTGAAATCTCTGCCCTGACCACCTCGGGAACAGGCGGCTATTATCAGAACTACGAATATGAGTTTCTTGTAGAAAGGCTATTTCTGTTTTAAGGTGTTTTAGATGTGAGAAGATCCTCTTCCTTTTAACAGGGTGATTCAGACCCTTAACATTCCAGCTCACCAACTTCAAGTATCTACTCATAATATCTAAGAAGAAAAATTAGGTGTGCACAATGACCTAGGCAAAAAAAAAGAGAACGGAAAGGAGGTTGAATGTGACCCACATTGAGTAATGAGTTGAAAAGAGTTAATGCAAAGTTTCTGGCAGTGACATATCCCCCCGACCCACCCCCCCCAACTAAGACAGCTGCTATAGAAAAATAAAAAAAAAGCAGCAAGCTCTTCAAAACAAACAAAGTGCAATAACGCATCTTCCAATCCTACACACTAATAGCTTTTGCTCCCGTATCATGGGTGTATACCTATTAGCACCTTAAAACGTGTAGATATAAATAAAAAAAAGGAATACCCTCTCAAATCTTGACCTGGAAGTCCCGATATGAGCCCAGAAATATTTGTACAAAAATATAAAATATAAAACGTCCGACTTAAGCAGCGTAAAAGTAAGGTTAACAGCTTACAATTATTACAAAACTTATAGGTAAATCGGAAAAGCTTTTTCTTTTTTTTTTTTTTTTTCTCTCCCTCTTCACCACTTATTTTCCCCCTTCCCTCAAATAGCCAAAAAGAACTGCAAATTAATAATATTTGCAAAAGGGCAGTCAAACTAACAACAGAGAAAATACTGGTTGTCGCGGGGTTACTCACCCTCCCCTCAGGAATAATGTGGCTCACGTAAAAAAAAAGAGAGAGAAAAAAAAGTCAGTCCGTGAGCGTCAGTGAGCCGCACCGGGCTGCAGGCGGAGCCGTGGCAGCCTCCAACGGTCCCGTTACGGCGGGTTTGAAGTTTTGCTGCGACTCGTGATGAATTTGCGCGCCTCATCCACGGAGCCGATCCACTTCCTGGCCCCCCCGGACAGCGTGAGCCGGAGCCGGGCGGGGAAGAGCAGAGCCGGCCTCAGACCCAGCTGGTAGAGCTCCGACATGACTCCGCTGTATTCCGCTCGTTGGCTGGCAACTTCGGGGCTGTAATCCTCCACTATCCGGATGGGGTGGCCGCGATATTCCACCTTTCCTCTACGGCGCGCCTCCCTGATGAGGATATCCTTCGTCTGGTACCGGTGAAGGCGGATGATGACCGGACGCGGTCTCTGTCCCGGGGCCGGCTTGGCGGCGAGCGAGCGGTGCGCTCTGTCTATCTCTGGCGGTGACGGCAGCGTATCGTTCCCGAACACCTCACACAGCAGCTTGGAGAAGAAAGCCGCC
>NC_084596.1:1314337-1326837 GCF_033807715.1 Cololabis saira | reverse complement strand
TCTGTGAAGCTCCTGAAGTACGCAGACGACCACCATCATCGGCCTGATCCGGGAGGGTGACGAGTCAGACGGGAGGTGGAACAGCTGGTCCACTGGTGCAGTCGGAACCACCTGGAGCTGAACCCGCTCAAGACTGTGGAGTTGACAGTGGACTTCAGAAAAAACCCACCGCCACTCCCCCCCCTCACCATCCTCAACAGCACCGTCTCCTCCACAGACTCCTTCAGGTTCCTGGATCCACCATCCTCGGGACCTGAAGTAGATCACCCACATCAACTCCGTCAGAAAGAAGGGGAAGCAGAGGTTGTACTTCCTGCGGCAGCTCAGGAAGTTTAACCTGCCACAGCAGCTGCTGATCACCTTTTACTCTGCCATCATACTGTCTGTTCTCTGCTCTTCCATCACTGTCTGGTTCAGATCAGCCACCAAACTGGACAGGCACAGACTGCAACGGACTATCAGGACTGCAGAGAGGATAGTTGGGACTAACCTCCCATCTATCCACGACCTGTACCGGTCCAGGACCAGGAAACGGGCAGGTCGAATCTCTGCCGACCCCTCACACCCGGGACACCGCCTGTTCCAACTCCTCCCCTCTGGACGGCGCTACAGAGCTCTGTGCGCCAGAACCTCCAGACACAGGGACAGTTTCTTCCCGCAAGCGGTTGCTCTGATGAACTCTCACAACTAACAGTCTCAGAGTAACCAAACACGTGCAATAAAAATCATCCAGCACCCTCTTTAATAATCATGTCTGCCTCACTCTGCTGCACCTCTCACTTTTGTATTTCTTTTGTATATTTTCTTTCTTGTATTTTTTGTATAATTTGTCTGTTAAAATTGTAAATAGGTTATACTTATTCTTATTTTTATTCAGAACTTTGCTTCTCACTACCTCAAACTGCTGCACCTTTAAAATGTTTATACTGTACATAGAAATACCACATTTGTTTATTGTTTATTTGTTTATTGTTTATTTTTAATACCAAAGAGCAAAATTACCGGAGTCAAATTCCTTGTTGGACAATGTTCGAACCTGGCCAATAAAGCTGATTCTGATTCTGATTCTGATGATATCTCTTTAATCTCCTCTGCAGACTGAATGGCTGTCACCTCTCAGGGAACATCTGTCCAATTCTGTCCTCAGTTCTCAGCTCTCAGTCCTCCAGTCTGACAGAACTGGACCTGAGCAACAACGACCTGCAGGATTCTGGACTGGAACAGCTGTGTCCTGGACTGGAGAGTCCACACTGTCACCTGGAGTCTCTCAGGTCAGGATTCATTCAAGTCTTCTCCAGTTCCAGAAAACATGCTGCTACACGTGTCTGCAGCAGGACACTTGAGCAGAGGACATGCATAGACCTGTGTTGTGTGTCTGCAGCAGGACACTTGAGCAGAGGACATGCAGCAGACCTGTGTTGTGTGTCTGCAGCAGGACACCTGAGCAGAGGACATGCATAGACCTGTGTTGTGTTGTGTGTCTGCAGGCTGTCAGGCTGTCTGATCTCAGAGGAAGGAAGTTCTTCTCTGGTTTCAGCTCTGACCTCCAACCCCTCCCACTTGAGAGAGCTGGACCTGAGCTACAACCATCCAGGAGAGTCAGCAGGGAAGCTTCTGTCTAGACTGGAGGATCCCCGCTGGAGACTGGACACTCTCAGGTAGGACACTCTCAGGTAGGACACACTCAGGTAGGACACTCTCAGGTAGGACACTCTCAGGTAGGACACACTCAGGTAGGACACTCTCAGGTAGGACACTCTCAGGTAGGACACACTCAGGTAGGACACACTCAGGTAGGACACACTCAGGTAGGACACTCTCAGGTAGGACACTCTCAGGTAGGACACACTCAGGTAGGACACTCTCAGGTAGGACACACTCAGGTAGGACACACTCAGGTAGGACACACTCAGGTAGGACACTCTCAGGTAGGACACTCTCAGGTAGGACACACTCAGGTAGGACACACTCAGGTAGGACACACTCAGGTAGGACACTCTCAGGTAGGACACTCTCAGGTAGGACACACTGCTGGGTGGGTGGTGGTATTATGGTGGTACATGTGTGGGGGTTTTCCTCCACCTCAGGTGATTGCTAAGGAGTGGGATGTTATTTAGCAGATACAGGAGTGTCCAACAGGTGATGGGGTGGGGGGTGTAGTGGATACGGGAGTGTCCAACAGGTGATGGGGTGGGGGGTGTAGTGGATACGGGAGTGTCCAACAGGTGATGGGGTGGGGGGTGTAGTGGATACGGGAGTGTCCAACAGGTGATGGGATGGGGGGTGTAGTGGATACGGGAGTGTCCAACAGGTGATGGGGGGGGGGGTGTAGTGGATACAGGAGTGTCCAACAGGTGATGGGGGGGGGGGGGGGGGGGGGTGGGGGGGGGGGGGTGTAGTGGATACAGGAGTGTCCAACAGGTGATGGGGGATGTAGTGGATACGGGAGTGTCGGGGAGTGTCGGGGCTCTGACATCTATGACATCTCTGAGAGAGACTGAGCTGGTCTGACCCTCCTCCTCCTTCCAGGGTGGAGCCTGCTGGACAACGATGGCTAACACCAGGTCTGAGGAAGTGTAAGTGTGTTTTTATTCAACCATCTTCACTCCTTCATGAGTCCATCAGTGATCAATAACTGATCAATAATAACTGCAGCTGCTTGTTTGTTCTCTCCATCAGATTCCTGTCAACTCACCGTCGACACAAACACAGTCCACAAACGCATCAAACTGTCTGACGACAACAGGAAGATGACACGTGTGAGGGAGGATCAGTCATATCCTGATCATCCAGACAGGTTTGATGGTGTTTATCCTCAGCTGCTGTGTGGAGAAGTTCTGACGGGTCGCTGTTACTGGGAGGTCCAGTGGAGCGAACGTGTTAATGTATCAGTGAGTTACAGAAGAATCTGCAGGAGAGGAAACTCTGATAACTATAGGTTTGGAGAAAACGATCATTCCTGGAGTCTGGACTGTTATCCAGGTGATCAGTACCGTGTCCGTCACAATAACAGAGGAACATTCATCTCCTCCTTATATCCATGTCCAGCCTCTGGCAGACTAGCAGTGTACGTGGACGTTCCTGCTGGAACTCTGTCCTTCTATGAAGTCGTCTCTGACAGACTGATCCACCTCCACACCGTCAACACCACCTTCACTGGACCAATCTGTGCTGGATTTGGACTCTGGTCCAGGTCCTGGCCTGGTTCCTCAGTGTCTCTGTGTCCAGTTTAGTCTCCAGAGTCTCCTGTCAGAGAAACTGTCTCTGTTGGATCCTGGACTTGGACTCTGGTTCTGGTTCCTCAGAGTCTCCATGATGATGATGATGATGATGATGATGATGATGATGATGATGATGATGATGATGATGATGATGATGATGATGATGATGATGATGACGATCACCGTTTGTTTATTTTTTTTGGGGTTTATTGTGTTTTTATTTGATATTTTTCACCTGTAAATACTATTATTTACTGGAATGTTGACGTTTGATCATAAATTAGATTTTCACCTCATTATTCTTGTTTTATTCTTGATTCTGACTCTGTCTGGGGGCGGTTTAGAAATGTAAATTCCTCATTCACTGGACCCACAACTTTCACACGCTCATCCATTTTCACTTCTCCGCTACTATTATTATCTGAACTAATTAAAATAAAATCTAAGTACAATTTGATTATGACACTTGATTCCAAATGTAGTTTTTTCAACAAATTGTAGTATTTTCTCCTAAAACGTGGTTTAGCGGTTAATAAAGCATCCAGTTATCAAATGTTCATAAACAGACATAACTGTGCTGGCGTCTGATTTATAAACATCATCATTTCATCTGGAATAACCAGAGTGTTAAATATCAGGGTTCAGGTCTCCCCTGGGACCGGGGACCGCTGGAAAAACCACTGAAAAAACCATAAAGCCTCAAACTCACCGGACCAGAGAAACCGGAGAAACCGGAGGAACATTTTTCAAAGGTATCTGTTTTATTTATTTATTTATCTATCTCTTATAATGTTTTTTATTATTTTTTTTATTGTTGTGGACTGATTATTTTTTAGCCTTAATCCTTGAACTTTGATCTTTTTATACATTGGATACATTCTATGTTGTACGTCAGGGGGCATTGGTCTCCCAGTTTGTATTTTTTGGTCTTGCTTGTTTTTCAATCAAAATGTCAAAGCACCTTGTATTTCATGTACCTGGATGAAAGGTGCTATATGAATCAAATGTGATTGATGATTGAAGTTCAGCTCGGTGAAAGTAGTTCATCACTTCTTCTCTGAAACCAAAGGTTTTAGTGTGATCATAAATGAGATTTTTTTTATCTCATTACTTGTAGTACTTTTTTTCGGCCACCAGATGGAGCCAAAACGCGGCCCAAAAAATCCGGTGCAGTACTGTTTTCGGCCGCCAGAGGTCTCCACTGTGCGGGCCAAAAATGGGCTATGGTACCAGGACCGTGGACTTTTTTTTCGGCCAGCTGGCTTTAATAATGCTCAGCACGTAAATAGTGGGGGGGCTTAATCGTGGGAGGTCAAGGATTAACGGAGAGCGGGGTCCCGAGCCGGCTCTGGGAGGGCTTTTTTTCCTCGATCCAAACCCGCGAGAGTTTTTGGATGGGGGTTCTGGGGGTCGGAGCTGGTGGACGGGGGGGTTTGACAGCTGGGTGTCGTGGGGTGTCGGATCAGTCGGATCCCGGCGGGGGAACGGGCATTTTGACCGGGTTTGATCGGTTTGATGCGCCGTTGACGCGGCGGAGTCCGGGTTAAATCAGCTGCTTTGACAGCTGGGAACCAGCAGGTTCCCAGCTGTCAAAGCAGCTGGATCCTCTGGGGTCCGTCCCAGGTCGGACCCCCGTGGGATCACGGGCATTTTGGCCGGGTTTGATCGGCTTGATCCCCGGGAAGCGACGATGCGCACTGGATGCACCACGGAGGACGCGCCTGGCGCCCGCACGCGGGGTTGCGGGGTCCGAATCCCGCTTTCCCCGCTGCAGATCAGGCTGAAATTCCGATGGTCGGTCCCCGGGAGCCCCCGCCACCAGTGCAGGTGGTTTCCTCCGGCCCCGGCCGGTCGGAACCGGTCCGATTTCCCGGTTAAAGCCGCCGTGCCGTGATGCGCGATGCTCCAGCTGACTTCCGGGTTCCCAAAGCGGAATTCTCCAGGTTCCCGACGGCTTTGGGAGCTGGCACTTCTGCGGCCCGTCCCAGGTGGGACCAGCTTCACGCTCCGAGATTTTCAACGAAATCTGTCGCTTAGAACCCCCGGTAACCGGATCCCAAACATGCGAGCCTGTCTCCATCCACGTCGTGGCGTCGTGTTCTACATCACCGTGTGCTCCGTCCTACCGCGGCTCTTTAAGCCCAAAAGGGACATTCAACGGTAAAATAACGAGTAGACACACGCACAGATGTCATTCTGTATTTTATTGGATTTTTTGGACTTAATTTAAGGTCCGGCTCGTCCCCGCTCTGTGCGGGACCGTAGCTGCTGCAGGTGCAGGTGCAGGTGCAGGTGCAGGAGAGACGAGCTGGTCCCGGACAGTAAAGACCCAGTGTTCTGCTTTGTCTTCAATAAACATGCCAAAACGGCTAAAGATGATCCACATCTGCCTCCGTGCATGTGTTTCACGGAGCGGGATGATGATGCTGCTGCTGTTACCATGGTAACCGGTATAACACAAGGTTGTGGTTGCTGGCGTCTGATTTATAAACATCATCATTTCATCTGGAATTACCAGAGTGTTAAATATCAGAAATGAATCTTGGATTAAAAACAACATTATTTCCGTGTCATGGGTTATTGAAAGCTCCTTCTTACACACGGGGAGGTTTTAACAACATTTATTCCAATAACGGCCAAAGAACACGGTCTGTGACGTCACCAAGTCCGTCTGTATGTAGAATTACTATTATATAGTACTGTTCTTATAGGTCCCCAAATCATACAAGTTTCATATTGTACACTTTTACTAAGGATCTTATATCTGGTTTGACTGTCTTATGTCTAACTTACAAGTTTCAGATAAAAGAGACAAAAACTTTATAAAATGTATATATATCTTTTCCATATGGGAACACACATCACTTAAAAGGTTAGGTGTTTTTCCCACGTGTTTCAATTGAACTTTCATTTGTGTCAAGCAAATTTTAAGTTCTATTTGAGTTTAGTAGTAGTAAATATTTATTTCGGTCAATCACAAACAAAAATTAAAAATCAACAAACAAGATAACACAGGTTTTTCCCTGGTCAACATTGTGATTTGACCGAAAAGGTCTGGGCTTGAAGCATAAAGCTTATTTTGCCCACCTTTTAACAGAATAAAATATACAAAAAAAACAAATGAAGTCATACACATAAGTCTACACAGAATAATAATAATAGTAATAATAATAATAATAATAATAGTAATAATAATAATAATAATAATAATAACAATAATAATGATGGTGATGATAATAATAATAGTAATAGTAATAATAATAATATTAATAATAGCAATAATATGATAATAATAATAATGATAGCTCTGAAAACAGAAAGTGAAAAGATGCTAAGGAAACCGGCAAAACAAATTTAAGTTGTCATTTTTTCTCGTGCATGTGTGCATTCTTCATTGTTTGTTTATTGTGTTTCTATATATGTGTCCATTACCTTTGCTTTGAATAATATCTTGTATGCTTTTATTGAATTTGCTAGTTTAAGGTCATTTTCTAACGAGTTCCACAGTTTTACTCCTAAAACAGATATACATCTTCCCTTTGCATTTGTTCTAACTGTTGTTGTGTCAAACATTGCAGTTCCCCTGAGGTCGTGTTTGCCCACTCTTGGCTTGAACAGTTCCTGCATGCAGCCCGGAAGTAAATTGTTGTAAGCCTTGTATATTATAACAGTGGTGTTCAGATTAACTATGTCCTGGAATTTAAGTGTATTGTTTTGAATGAAAAGTGGGTTTGTTGGTGCAAGATAATCAGCCAAGTTTACAATTCTAATTGCTTTTTTTTGTAAAATATAAATGGGATGAATTATTGATTTGTACGTATTCCCCCACACTTCCACACAATAAGTCAGGTATGGGAGTAGTAGGGATCTGTATAGTACTTGTAATGATATTTTATTTATAATACCTTTCATTTTATATAATATAGCTATTGTTTTAGATAATTTTCTTTTTAAGGTATTAATATATGGCTTCCATATGAGTTTTTCATCAATAGTTATTCCTAAAAATGTAGTAGTGTTTGTTTGTTCTAGTTTTATGTTGTTAATAATTAGGTTTATTGGAACATTTATCATTTTGTTGCCAAAAACAATGAATTTGGTTTTACTGATATTTAAAGATAACTTATTTATTTTAAACCATTTATTCATTATGTTGAGGTCCTTCTGTACTACATGCAGGAGCTGCTCCAGATCTGTACCAGACAAGTACAGGCTTGTGTCGTCTGCAAATAAGACACACTGCATTTTTCGTAGGGCTTTACATATATCGTTTATATATAGGATAAATAATTTTGGCCCTAGTACAGAGCCTTGAGGAACTCCAAAGGTTATTTCTAAGGGTTCCGACTCGACTCCGTTTAGGCTAACAAATTGCATTCTTTTATTTAGATAGCTTTCCAGCCAAGAGAGGGCAATACCCCTGATTCCATATCGATATAATTTTTTTAATAGTATTTTATGATCTATTGTGTCAAATGCTTTTTTTAGGTCAATGAAGACCCCCACAGTGTATTGTTTATTGTCTATTGCTTTAGATATGTTTTCTACCAGTTCTATAACTGCCATTGAGGTTGATCTGTTGGTTCTGAATCCATATTGGTTATTACTTAGTAATTGGTGTTTTTCAATAAAGCTATCAAGTCTTGCTACAAAAAGTTTTTCTAGAATTTTAGAGAATTGTGATAAGAGTGATATCGGTCTATAGTTTGTGTATAGTTGTTTGTCTCCACTTTTGTATATTGGTACTATTTTAGCTGTTTTCATTTTATTTGGAAAGATACCTGTTAAGAGTGATTGGTTGCAAATATGGGTAAAAGGTTTTACTTTAGTATCAATTATATTTTTGACTAAAGTCATGTCTATATTTGTATTGTCAGTTGATTTTTTATTTTTCAGATTGTTAACAATTTTCGATATTTCTTGTTCATTTACACTAGCAATGAAGATGGAGTGTGGATTCTGATCAATGAGACCTTCATCTAGGCCGTCATTTTCTCTCAGGTCCTCAATCTCCTTTGCTAAATTTGGTCCTACATTCACAAAGAATTTATTAAATTCATTTGCGATTTCTTTTGTGTTTTCCTTTATTGTATTATCCTTTTTAAAAATCGTTGGGTATTGTAGTTTTCCTGTGCCTTTCTTAATTAGACTGTTTAGTAATTTCCAGGTACCTTGAATGTTGTTTTTCTGTTGTTCCAATAGTTTATGATAATAATCCTTCTTACTTATTCTTAATATATTGGTTAGTTTGTTCTTATATTTTTTATATCATGTTTCTGTTTCATTGGTTCTTTGCTTTAAGAAGTTTTTGTATAGTAGATTCTTCTTTTTGCATGCATTATTTAAACCTTGAGTTATCCATGGCTTTTCCTGTTTTTGTTTGTTTGTATGTAGTGTCTTTTTTAATGGGCAGTGCTTATTATATGAATTAATTACTACAGCCAAGAAGGCATTATAGGCTTCATTTGGGTCAGATGCGTTGTAGACTTCACTCCAAGTCTGTGTCTGCAGCTCAGCTTTAAGAGCATTTATGGCCTCAGGTGTTTTTTGTCGTGTTATTTCATAGTAGTGATTTGTTTGTTTACTTTTATTTTTGAGGTAATATGGCAATATAGCAAAGACAGGGAGATGATCAGTTATGTCGTTAATGAGTAATCCAGATGTTATTTGTTTCTCTATAGCATTTGTATATATGTTATCAATGAGTGTTGCTGTGTCTATGGTTATTCTACTGGGTTTTGTAATGATGGGGAATAGATTGTTAGTAAACATGGTGTCGATAAAGTGGTTGGTTTTATTATTCCCATGTGGGTTAAGGATGTCAATGTTAAAATCACCATTGATTATGTAGGTTTTATTGTTTTTTGTGTTGCCAAACATGTTCTCCATGTTGGAGTTAAAGGTGTCGAGACAATTCAATTCAATTCAATTCAATTTTATTTATATAGCGTCTAATACAACAGATGTTGTCTCTAGACGCTTTCCAGAGATCCAGAACATGAACATAAACATAAACATAAACATAAACATAAACCCCCGAGCAATTATTATATAAACAATGGCAGGTAAAAACTCCCTTAGTGGGAGAAAAGCCTTAAGCCAAACAGTGGCAAGGAAAAACTCCCCTTTAGGAGGGAAGAAACCTTGAGCAGGACCAGGCTCATAAGGGGGGACCCTCCTGCCGAAGGCCAGACTGGGGGAGTCAGGGACGTCGACAGCACACAGCAGGCAGGTGGAAGCAGCAGCGGGATGACCAGAGGTGGGGGGGGGGGGCGTCAGCAGCACACAACAGTCATGTGGAAGCAGCAGCGGGATGACCAGAGGGGGGGGGGGGGCATCAGCAGCACACAACAGTCATGTGGAAGCAGCAGCGGGATGACCAGAGGGGGGGGGGTGCAGGCAGGCGGAAGCAGCAACAGCAGACATCCACGTAGGCAGGTGGAAGAAGCAATGGGATGACCAGAGGGGGGGGAGGGCCGGGAACACAGGCCAGAACGCAGCTCCTGAGGCTCCGGCCTGCAAACATACACAAAAGAGAAAAAAGGGGGGCCGGCACAAGAAACTACAGGAACAATGGACAAAAATGATAGCTATGAGATATTTATAATAAATAAAAATGGTAATGGAGAAGAGAGGCAGGGAAAAGGAGAGGAGAAGAAGGGTGAGAGGCACCGCCCAGCGGATCATGTCCCCCCTGCAGCATAAGCCTATAGCAGCATATCTACCACCAAGCTATATTTGAGACTAACTATTATAGTCTTGTTCTATAGCTGCAACTATGACTACTGACTCTAACACACTAAAGTTTACACTACCTAGAGATTTACCAACACCAGCTAGAGGTTTACTTAACACTAACTATAAGCTTTACTAAACAGAAAGGTTTTAAGTTTAGTTTTAAAGGTGGAGGTGGTGTCAGCCTCCTTAACCCAGATTGGAAGTTGGTTCCAAAGTAATGGTGCCTGATAGCAGAACGCCCGCCCTCCAAATCTACATTTAGATACTCTAGGAACTACGAGTAAACCTGCACCCTGGGAGCGGAGAGCTCGGCCAGGAACATAAGGTACTATCAAATCTTGTAAATACTGCGGAGCTAAGCCGTTTTGGGCTTTATATGCAAGTAATAAAATTTTAAATTGAATTCTGAATTTTACAGGTAGCCAATGGAGCGACGCTAACACTGGAGAGACGTGGTCTCTCCTGCGAATTCCTGTCAGTACTCGTGCTGCTGCATTTTGGATCAGCTGGAGCCTATTCAGCAAATTACTTGGACATCCTGCTAATAACACATTACAGTAATCCAGTCTAGAAGATACAAACGCATGAACTAGTTTCTCTGCATCCCTCTGCGAGAGGATTTTCCTAATTTTTGCAATATTACGGAGATGGAAAAACGCTATTTTACAAACCTGATTAACATATGGTTTAAACGACAAATCCTGATCGAAAACAACACCAAGGTTTCTCACAGTTGCACTGGAAGCCATCGCAACACCATCTAATCCCTTCCTAAGATGCTCTGGACCAAGAATGATAACCTCTGTTTTATCTGAATTTAGAAGCAAGAAATTTCTGGACATCCAGTCCTTGATGTCCCTAAGACATGCCTGAAGTTTAACTAACGGTTCTGTTTCATCCGGCTTCATAGACAAGTAGAGCTGCGTATCATCAGCATAACAATGAAAGTGTATGCCGTGATTCTGGATTATACTTCCCAACGGCTGCATGTATAAACTGAACAAGACTGGCCCTAGCACTGAACCCTGCGGAACACCATAACAGACCCTTAACTGTTCTGAAGAAACCTCATGTACATGAACAAACTGGAACCTGTCAGATAGATATGATTTAAACCATATCTATCTGACAGGTTCCAGGCGTTCTGTATAAACAGGTGATGATTATGTTTTTTGCATTTTCAACATGTATTTCTATTGTAATGGACTCAAGGATATTTTCAATATTTGTTTTTATTACTAGATTTGATTTGAGTGCTTTATCAGCATATATGGCAACTCCCCCCCCTATTTTATTTGTCCTGTGTGATGTATATAGTTCATATCCTTCCAGTTCTACAGCACTGCTCTTTTCATCATCAAGCCACGTTTCTGACACGGTAACCACACTGATTTTTTTTTTGAAGCTTTTGAGACACTCGCTTATTTTTTGGAAATTTTTGTAGAGACTTCTGCTATTGAAATGTATTACTGTGAAACTATCATCTGTATGTAATCCTTTGAACTGTTCATCAGTGTAGTACTGGCAGTTATTAATTAAGTTATTATAAAAATTATTTTCAGGATCTAAATCATTATCAATTTCATATGTTTTGTGTTCATGTGGGTCAAAGCATTTGAAATTTAGGTTTTCATACTTGGTGTATACATTTTCTAAATGTTCACCCCTACCATTTTGGTTCATTATTTCCTCCATATTTCCCTCCTCAACTTCCCTGTGTGAGAACATGATTTCTGGCATCTCAGTCATTCTGTTTAACAATCAAAACAAGCTTTTGTACTATATAAACAATATTCATTCCCAAGCAGTAGTGTCGTGCAGTGACACATATCACATATAGGTGCGGGCGTACTGTTCACGCCAACGTGCACAGCTGAGCACACAAAGTACACACAGCCACATCCACACAACCACACGCCACTAACATGCAGGCCGTCGCACGCACACACACACCCACATACACACAGACTGGCACACACAGGCACCCTTACACACGCGGGTGTGCGCACACAGCCACATGCACAAGTTAACCGCATCATCAAAAACAAAAGCTGAAAAACAGAAAAACAAGTCAAACAAAGTCCAGCGAAGGAAAAAATAAATTAACACAGGGTAGCCTACAGGGGAAAAGTAACAAAGAAAACTAAACGCAGCGCCGTTATCCCTCAGGGCATCCAGAGGATGAGTAGAAAAAAAACTAAACAGAAAGTCAGTGCAGTCCACGCAGTGGGGTTATGCTTCCATACAGCACATTTAGTCCACAACACAAAGACAGTCCATCGGAAGGCAGATAATTGTCTCATGCAGGAGGGAAAAATAGTATATTCGCATCTTAAAGAATAAAAAACATGCGTGCAGAATCCATGCAAAGAGTCCATGCAAAAAAATAAAAAGCTCAGTTCAGGTATTTCATAGAGAATGAAAAAGAAAAATAGTATATCCATCATGTGGTTTTGGAGTTTTTTTTTTTCTTTTAAATAAAGTCATCAGTGTTTCCTTATTTGTACTTGTCTAAGTCACTGAGTTCTTTTACCTTTATTG
>NC_084596.1:1249337-1309337 GCF_033807715.1 Cololabis saira | reverse complement strand
GTCTGTCCAACTGTCCAGTCTTGGTCTTCAACCTCACTGATCGCACCAAACCTCTTATCAGGGTAAGTATCAATTATCTTTCCCATTAGCCATGATCCTCTTGGTGCAGTGGGATCCATGATGATGACCAAGTCTCCGATGTTCTGTTCTGCAGCCAGTAGTTTGTCTTTACATTCCTTCAGACTGGTTTCCAGCTGAGCACGCTGCTCCTGTCTCTTTTTCAGCATCTGGGCCTGCTCCTCCAACTTCGTCTGAGCTTTATTCAGTTCCTGCTGTTTGTCCTGCGGCGCATGTTGAGCAGCCTCCGGGTTGTTTTCTACGCTGGCCTTCAGCGCAGCCTTGTCTGCCTCTGCAGACAGCAACAACTCTGTTTTTACTTTCAGCTGAGCGTCCAGCTGAGATGCTTTCTCCTTGCTGTCTGAGAGTTGGGCGGTGAGCTCTGAGACTGAGCTCTCCAGGCTGTGAGCTTGGTCCTGGGCTGAGCGAAGCAGCGACTTCTGCTCCTGGTTTAGGGCTCCCTGCGCCGCCTCCACTTGACCCTGCAACTCCAGCTTCTGCTGGATCAACAGCTGTTTGACTTCCTGAAGTTCACCCAGCTCCTTCTTGCTCTTCTCTGCTAGTGTTTTTAACTCAGAAGTGAGTTTTGAGTTATTCTTCTCCAGAACATTTGTAGCTTTGTTCAGCTCCTCGACTTTGCTCCTCTCCTTCTGCAGTTCCTCCTTAACTTGCTCCTCCTGCTTCTGTAACTTCTTGAGGGTTTGTTCCTGAAGTTGCAGCTTCTGCTCACGTTTGGCGAGCTCCTGCTCCAAAGAGGACCGGCCTGCCTTCAGTTCCTGGTTCTGAGCCTCTAGACCTGTCTGATGGGTTTGATTGGCAGCCAGCTCCCCCTGGGCCACGCTCAGTTTCTCCTCTAATGCCTTAAGATCTTGACGCAGTGCGGAGACCTCCGACTCCCTCAGATTACTGTCCTCTTCTGCCTTCTAGACACTGAGCTCCTGAAGCTCTGACACTTGGCCCTTCAGTTTCCTGACCTCCTCCTCCAGGGGCCCCTTGATCGTCTGAAGCTGCACACGTTGCTTCTCCAGCTCGGCCTCCTTTTCCCTCAAGACCACCTGAGTGTTTGAGTGCTGCTGCTCTAATGAAGTCAGCTGTGCTCTCAATTTTTTGTCTGCCTCTTTCATCCGCTCCAGCTGATCCTTAGATTCCTGCAATGCCTTGGTGATAGCCTCATTATTTTTGATAAACTCACGTTTTGCCTTTTCATTGGACTTTTCCTTCTCCTCCACGGATGATTTATAGTTTTTCCTTTCAGTGTCCAGTAGACTCTGGCTCTCTTTCAGTGCTTTATGAGCCTTGGCTGAGCTCTCCTGAGTAGCAACGAGCTCCTTCCTCTGAGCCTCTTTCTCTTGTTGGGCCTTTTGTAGGTCTGCTGCAATACTTTGAGCTTTTCTCTGAGTCTTTCCCTCCTGAGTCACCTTGTCCAGATTCACCTTCAGAGCAACCGTTTCCTTCTCGCTGCACTCCAGCTGCTGCTGGATGTCCCTCAAAGCAGCCGTATTTTTTATTAAATTGCTCTTGCAAATTTGTAGCTCCTTCCCTTTCAGTTTCCAACGAGCGCTGCAGCTCCTTTGTTTTCGGTTTAAACCCTGAACACTCCTCCTGCAGTTTCTGCACCTCCTGCTGTGCCTTATCCCGCATCGCCTGCACCTCCTCATCACCCTTTTGTGATTTCACCTGAACAGGTACAATGGAAAGGACGCAGTTATCCTCTTCTCCGGCCCCTGTATGACTGCCTGGTTCCATGGTTATGAGCGCACTGCTTACTGGCATTTCCTGAAGTTGTTTGTTCTCCTTTTCTTTAAATTGAATGTGAAGAATGCTTGGGTGGTTGCAATTACACACATTGCAAATGAGCCGTCCTTTACAGTCTTTGCTCATGTGTCCTACCTTTAAGCAACCAAAGCAGACACCTTTCTCCTTTAGAAAGGAAATCTTTTCCTTATGCATCATCCTCTTCAGTTTATTACACTCCCCCAATGGATGTGTTCCTTGACAGCACAAACAGCCTTCCTTGCGATCGCAACGTGAGACAGTGTTTACTTGAGGTTCTGGTTCCACAACAGCTGCCACAGTAGCACAACTGCTTCCTTTATACTTCTGACTTTTAACTTTTATATTCCTTTTGCTGGTGTCAAATCTCACATCTTGAATATCTCCAAACACAGGATCTGACAATATCTTCACCTGTTTCTCGATGAAATTAACCAGGTCTGGGAACATCACTCTGTAGCCTCTTTGCTCCTGTAGCTCACAGGCTGCAGCTCTCCATCGTTCTCTAAGTTTGTACGGCAATTTCATCATTATTAGCTGCATGTTGGATGTGATGTTCATTTCTTCCATACTGGTTATGTCTTCCATAGCAGTGCAACATTCTCTTAAAAAGAAAGCATAAGATTGCAATGCACTGACATCTTCCGGCTTAATGGTAGGCCAGGCGTAAGCCTTTTCCATGTAGGCTGCGGCTATTTTATTTTCATTGCCAAAGTGTGTTTTTAACAGTGATTTGGCCCTTTGGTAACCCTGACTGGGACTCTAGGAAATAGAGACAGTCCTGACTGTTATCAGTTTTCCTTTCAATGGTGAGTTCAAAGGCTTTGATAAATGTTTGATATTCCAGAGGATTACCATGGAATACTTGGATCTCTCTTTGTGGTAGCAAAGCAGCAGTCTGTTGTTGAACTAGTAATGCTGTGATTTCATTCTCTTTGTTAATATGCTGTGGATGTTGCCTTTAGTTTGATATTGGTCTGTTGTGGTTCTTGATTCTGTAGTTGGTCTATTGAAAGGATGATGCACACCAGTTGATCCAGGTATGGCTTGATGTTCATGAGACCTGTTGATGTTGATATTTACTGGTTCATATTGACTTTGCTTCCTTGTTTGTATTTTTTGCTTAGGTCGTACGTCCTGTGTATACGACACTGTATTTGTAGGTTGAAAAGTTGATTTCTTACGCTGGGGATCTTTCAGAGCTTGTAGTGTTGTAGGTTAGGTTTCTTTGAATTCATTTTAACTTCTTACATCAGCTTCTGTGGGGACAGTTGTGTTCCATCTCGAACCAGGGTTAGTTACAACAATGACAAACCCTGGTTCTCTTCTAAGCTCAGAAGGCTGAGGCTGCAGAAGGAGGAAGCGTTCAGGAGTGGCGACAAGAACAGGCTCAAAAAGGCAAAGTACACGTTTAGCAAGGAGGTGAGAGCAGCTAAACGACTGTACTCTGAGAAACTACGCCGACAGTTCTCAGATAACGATGCCAGCTAGGTTTGGAAGGGACTGAGACAGATTACAAACTACAAACCCAGAGCCCCCACCTCCATCAACGACCGACGCCTAGCCAACGACCTGAACGAGTTCTACTGTCGCTTTGACAAACAAAGGGACAGTCCTGATACCATCCCCCGGGACTGCATTCACATTCTCCAGTTCCATTCCTCCAACAGCACCCCGCCCTCCCCAGCAGGGGCTGGAGCCTCTCCACCATTTCACACCCCAGAGGCCCCATCCTCCACCCCCCACACCACTGCGACGCCCCTCTATAAAAAAACAAAACTCCCGCAAAGCAGCAGGCCCGGACTCTGTCTCCCCATCCACCCTGAAGCACTGTGCCGATCAGCTGTCTCCGGTGTTCACGGACATCTTTAACACCTCACTGAAGACATGCCATGTGCCAGCCTGCTTCAAAACCTCCACCATCATACTTGTCCCCAAAAAACCAAGGACCACAGGACTTAACGACTACAGACCCGTCGCCCTGACCTCTGTGGTCATGAAGTCTTTTGAGCGCCTTGTGCTGCCACACCTCAAAAAAATCACCAACCTACTACTGGATCCCCTGCAGTTCGCCTACAGAGCCAACAGGTCTGTAGACGATGCTGTAAACATAGCCCTGCACTTCATCCTCCAGCACCTGGACTCCACAAGAACCTACGCCAGGATCCTGTTCGTGGACTTCAGCTCTGCTTTTAACACCATCATCCCATCTCTGCTCCAGGACAAGCTCTCCCAGCTGAACGTGCCTGACTCCACCTGCAGGTGGATCACTGACTTCCTGTCTGACAGGAAGCAGTGGATGAAGCTGTCTCTGACCCTCGAACATTTTATAGAATAATCCTAAATGTTAGGGAGAATACAAGCTTACCCTTAAATATGAATTCTACTAATATTAGTCTCTTATTAAAACCAGATTAGGATCCTTTGCTCACATCGAGCTACCGCCCAATATCATTGATAAATGTAGATCTTAAAATAATCAGCAAGGCTCTTACCAAACGTCTGAAAAGAGTCACCCTTCTATTATACATCCGGATCAAAAAGGTTTCATTAAAGGTAGACATTCTTCTACTAATATTCGTAGATTATTAAATATTATAGATTATTTGAGTATCAATAAACAGGAAACTACTATTATATCTTTAGACGCAGAAAAAGCATTCGATCGGGTAAAATGAAAATATCTATTGGCAACTTTGCACAAATTTGGATTTGGCAAATCTTTTATTTACTGGATAAAGATATTATACAGCTCTCCCAAGGCACGTGTAAGGACAAATTATCAAATCTCCTCAAGCTTTAATTTGCAAAGAGGCACTAGACAGGGTTGCCCTCTCTCTCCTTCACTATTTGCAATATTTATTGAGCCTTTAGCAGCAGCTATTAGACAAAATCAAAATATTAAAGGTATACAATGCAAAACATTAGAGCACAAAATAAGTCTTTATGCGGATGACGTACTCCTCTTCCTCCAGAACTCACAAACCTCACTATCACAGACAATTGCACTTATAGAGGGATTTTTAACACACAGTTTTGTGTGTTAACTGCAATTTTAGGAATATAACCAATACTCAATTAAAATCAGCGAACATTCGATATTTAGGCATAAATATCTCCCCTAGCCTGTCAGAGTTAATAAAATTAGATTATGTTCAGCTTTGAAAGAAAATAGAAGATGATCTTTCCAGATGTAACTCTCTTCCCATTTCACTCATGGTAAGAATAGTCACTATTAAAATGATGGTTTTACCGAAAGTAAATAATTTTTTCTCAATGATACCATCCTAACCCACTCCTTCTTGGTTTAAGTCTGTTACAGCCTTGGCTGTACATCCATCTTCCCCTGTATTTCCCTGTGTTCTCCCCTCCCTTGTGTTTCCTTGTGTCTCTCCCTAGGTTTTGTTTTACTACTGGTACACCTGTTACTACTGGTACACCTGGGACACCTGGTACTACTGGTACTACGGGTACTACTGGTACTACTGGTACACCCGGTACTACTGGTCTACTCCCACGGCCTGGTGGATGTGTGGAGGACGATGCACGCAGACTTCAGGCAGTACACCTGGTACTACTGGTACACCTGGTACTACTGGTACTATTGGTCTACTCCAACGGCCTGGTGGATGTGTGGAGGAGGATGCACGCAGACTGCAGGCAGTACACCTGGCACTTCTGGTACTACTGGCACTACTGGTACTACTGGTACTACTGCTACTACTGGTACACCTGTTACTACTGGTACACCTGGGACACCTGGTACTACTGGTACACCAGAGCCGGATTAAATAAATGGACTACACTAGGCAGCCTGTGATTTTTGGGCCCCCCTCCATCGATGTTATTTATGAAATCTTAAACTTACCAAAGTTACTAATAAAACTTAATTCACATTTTACATAGCAAAATCATAGTCAAGTTGGATCGTTGTATTCCAAAATAAGTCATGTGTTGTATATTAAACAGTCTATCAGACTATTTTTAGATTTTTATTATTTATACGTTATTACAATGCTCTATTAAATGCTATTAAATTATCCTTATCTTATCGATTGTGAGCATTTTGCAGAAAATCTTAATTAAATGTGTTGATTAAATTGAATAGTTAAATAAGAAGTAAAATCTACAAAGACCAATACAATTTGCAGTAAGACAAAGTGTGCTGTAGTATGTACTGTATGTCTGTATGTGTATATGTATGTATGTATGTGTATGCGTATGCAGAGCCGTTTGAGAGATTTGCGAGGCCCTGTGTGAAATAGCCAGGGGGTCCTCGCGCGTGAGCGTAGCGAGCGCGCGCGAAATTTTTGGGTTTTTCGGGTCGGATCGGGTGTCTATATGCGCAATTTTAACTCTCCAATTAGCAAAATACTGGATACCTTCCCCTGCCTCATAATCATCTGGGCTTGCCTCGACGCGGGGCCCCATGGCTGCTTGAGACCCGGGCGGATCGGTGATTTTTGTAACAAATTTATCAAACGTGCCTTTCAGAGAGGCATTAAACTCTTCCATTTTCTTTTGTTTTTTTCTTTTTTCATCCCCTGATGGAAATTTCCTGAATCTGTCTCGTTCTCTCGACATTGTGTGACAGTTTGTTCCAACTCCACCCGTCTGGATCAGACTAGCTTGTGTCCGCGCTTGGTCTGATCAGTTGTATTGAACAACAGACACGCGTCATCATTGCACATATATTTATTGATATGCACAGACTAGTACACATTTAGGTCTGTAATGGAACGTGACTGTTGATATTTATAAGGAAAAAAAATAAAAAATTGGGGAAAAAAAAAAACGGCCCATAGCGCCAGGCCCCTTGGGGCGCCAGGCCCCTTGGGGCGCCAGGCCCTGTGCGGTCGCACGGTTCGCACATCCCTTGCGGCGGCCCTGTGCGTATGTATGCGTATATATATATATATGTATGTATACTAAATATAGTAATAATGCACATATATATATATATATATATATATATATATATATATATATATATATATATATATATATATATATGCCTTAGGTTTTTACCGGCATGTTATCAACCATTAATGTGTGCAGACAAAAAAAAAAAAAAAAAAAAAAATTTTTTTTTTGTCCCTCTGTCTGGGCCCCCCCCTGTCGGGCCCTAGGCACGTGCCTAGTCTGCCTTTGCGTTAATCCGGCTCTGGGTACACCTGGTAATACGGGTACTACTGGTACACCTCGTACTACTGGTAGTACTGGCACTACTGGCACTATTGGTCTACTCCCACGGCCTGGTGGATGTGTGGAGGAGGATCCATGCAGACTGGAGGCAGTACGCCTGGTACTACTGGTACTACTGGTACACCTGGCACTACTGGTACTACTGGTAATACTGGTACTACTGGTACTACTGGTACACCTGGTACGACTGGTACACCTGGTACTAGAGCTACTACTGGTACTACTGGTACACCTGGTACTCTTGGTGCTACTGGTACTACTAATCCACTCCCACGGCTTGGTGGATGTGTGGAGGAGGATCCATGCAGACTGCAGGCAGTACACCTGGTACTACTGGTACTACTGGTACACCTGGTACTAATGGTACTAATGGTACTTCTGGTACTACTGGTACACCTGGAACTACTGGTACTACTGGTACTACTGGTAATACTGGTACAACTGGTACTACTGCTACTACTGGTACACCTGGTACTACAGGTACTACTTGTACTTCTGGTACTACTGGTACTTCTGGTACTACTGGTACTACTGGTAATACTGGTACTACTGTTAAACCTGGTACACCTGGTACTACTGGTACTACTGGTACTACTGGTACTACTGGTCCAATCCCACGGCCTGGTGGATGTGTGGAGGAGGATGCACGCAGACTGCAGGCAGTACACCTGGTACTACTGTTACTACTGGAACTACTGGTACTATTGGTACTATTGGTACTGCTGGTACTACTGGTACTACTGGTCTACTCCCACGGCCTGGTGGATGTGTGGAGGAGGATGCACGCAGACTGCAGGCAGTACACCTGGTACGACTGGTACTACTGGTACTACTGGTATCTTTAGGTAGTGTAAACTCTAGTGTGTTAGAGTCGGTAGTCATAGCTAGAGCTATAGAACAGAATAGTTGAATAGGAATAGTTGCAGCTATAGAACAAGACTATAATAGTTAGTCTCAAATATAGCTTTGCGGTAGATGTGCTGCTATAGGCCTATGCTGCAGGGGGGCACCGACATGATCCGCTGGGCGGTGCCTCTCAACCTTCTTCTCCTCTCCTCTTCCCTTCCTCTCTTCTCCATTACCATTTTTATTTATCATAAATATGTCATAGCCATCATTTTTGTCCATCGTTCCTGTAGTTTATTTTGCCGGCCCCCATTTTTTTCTCTTTTGTGCATGTTTGCAGGCCAGAACCTCGGGAGCTGCGTTTCTGGCCTGCGTTCCCGGTCCCCTCCCCGGTCATCCCATTGCTGCTTCCACCTGCCTACATGGATGTCTGCTCTCTGCTGCTGACGCCCCCCCCCCCCTCTGATCATCCTGTTGCTGCTTCCACCTGCCTACGTGGATGTCTGCTGTGTGCTGCTGACGCCCCCCCCCTCCTCTGATCATCCTTTTGCTGCTTCCACCTGCCTACGTGGATGTCTGCTGTGTGCTGCTGACGCCCACCCCACCCCCTTTGATCATCATGTTGCTGCTTAAACATGACTGCTGTGTGCTGCTGACGTCCCCGACTCCCCCAGTTTGGCCTTCGGCAGGAGGGTCCCCCCTTATGAGCCTGGTCCTGCTCAAGGCTTATTCCCTCCTAAAGGGGAGTTTTTCTTGCCACTGTTTGGCTTAAGGCTTTTCTCCCACTATGGGAGCTTTTACCTGCCATTGTTTATGTAATAATTGATCAGGGGTTTAAGTTTATGTTCATATTCTGGATCTTGGGAAGCGTCTAGAGACAACATCTGTTAGGCTCGAGGGAAGGAGGGCGGACCCAAATGCAGGACAACACGAGCAAGGTTCAGGTATAATACAGTTTATTTAACAAAAGGTGCTCCACAGGAGGGAAGGAATGCAAACACAAAATCACAGACCGAAAAAACGCGGCTGGAAAGTCCAACTAAAAGCACAGACTGGAGGGAAACTCACGGCTGGAAGATCCAAACCAAAGGCGCAGACCGGAGGGAAACTCACGGCTGGAAAATCCAAACAAAAGGCGCAGACCGGAGGGAAACTCACGGCTGGAAAAAGTAATCCCAAGGACCGAGGAAGGGAAGGCCCACGAACAGGAGACGATGGAGAAGACCAGGAAAACGGGCAGCATACAGGGCTCTGAGCTGGAGAAAATAATCCGACGCCACAGATTGTGGGAGGCAAGCTTAAGAGCAGACTGGGTGACGAGGCTGAGTGGTGTCAGGTGTGGGGACGAAGATAGGGATCAGCTGTGGTGCTCTGGCCAAGCCTGGCCAGACTTTGGGGCCATCTGGTGGAGGAAGGGTGTGTCAAACCCTAACAACATCTGTTGTATTAGACGCTATATAAATAAAATTTAATTGAATTTAATTGAATTTAATTGAATTGGTAGACCTGGTAATACTGGTACACCTGGTACTACTGCTATTACTGGTACTACTGGTACACCTGGTACTCCTGTTACTACTGGTACTACTGGTCCACTCCCACGGCCTGGTGGATGCGTGGAGGAGGATGCTGGTACTGGTAGTACTAGTACCCCACATCCCCGGTCATCCCATTGGTGCTTCCACCTGCCTACGTGGAAGTCTGCTGTCTGCTGCTGACGCCCCCCCTCTGATCATCCTGTTGCTGCTTCCACCTGCCTACGTGGATGTCTGCTGTGTGCTGCTGACGCCCCCCCCTCCTCTGATCATCCTTTTGCTGCTTCCACCTGCCTACGTGGATGTCTGCTGTGTGCTGCTGACGCCCCCCGCATACCCCCTTTGATCATCCTGTTGCTGCTTCCACCTGCCTGCAGTGTGCTGCTGACGTCCCCGACTCCCCCAGTCTGGCCTTCGGCAGGAGGGTCCCCCCTTCCTTCCCTCCTAAAGGGGGGTTTTTCTTGCCACTGTTTGGCTTAAGGCTTTTCTCCCACTATGGGAGATTTACCTGCCATTGTTTATATAATAATTGCTCGGGGTTTATGTTTATGTTTATGTTTATGTTCATGTTCTGGATATCTGGGAAGCGTCTAGAGACAACATCTGTTGTATTAGACGCTATATTAATAAAATTGAATTGAATTAAATTGAATTGGTACTACTGCTACTACTGGTACTACTGGTACTACTGGTCCACTCCCACGGCCTGGTGGATGTGTGGAGGAGGATGCACGCAGACTGCAGGCAGTACACCTGGTACTACTGGTACTAATGGTACTACTGGTACTACTTGTACTACTGGTACTACTCATCTTCTCCTACGGCCTGGTGGATGTGTGGAGGAGGATGCACGCAGACTGCAGGCAGTACACCTGGTACTACTGGTACTAATGGTACTACTGGTACACCTGGTACTACTGGTAGTACTGGTATACCTGGTACTACTGCTACTTTTTAATTTTTAACAGCTGGTGCTTTTTATTATTTTACTTCTTTTCTTATTCTTACCTATTTGTTATTATGGCTTGCAGCTTTTAATGTCAATGTAAAGCACTTTGAATTACCTTGTGTTGAATTGTGCTATATAAATAAATACATTTGCCTTGCCTTGCCTTACTACTGGTACTACTGGTACTACTGGCACTACTGGTACTACTGGTAATACTGGTACACCTAGTACTACTGGTACTATTGGTACACCTGGTACTACTGGTATACCTGGTACTACTGGTACTACTGGTCCACTCCCATGTCCTGGTGGATGTGTGGAGGAGGATGCACGCAGACTTCAGGCAGTACACCTGGTACTACTGGTACACCTGGTACTACTGGTACACCTGGTACTACTGGTACACCTGGTACACCTGGTACTACTGGTACACCTGGTACTACTGCTACTACTGGTACTACTGGTACACCTGGTACTCCTGGTACTACTGCTACTACTGGTCCACTCCCATGGCCTAGTGGATGTGTGGAGGAGGATGCACCCAGACTGCAGGCAGTACACCTGGTACTACTGGTACTACTGGTACTACTGTTACTACTGGTACACCTGGTAATACTGGTACTACTGGTACACCTGTTACTACTGGTACACTTGGTACACCTGGTACTACTGGTACTGCGGGTACTACTGCTACTATTGGTACACCTGGTACTACTGGTATACCTGGTACTACTGGTACTACTGGTCCACTCCCACGTCCTGGTGGCTGTGTGGAGGAGGATGCACCCAGACTGCAGGCAGTACACCTGGTACTACTGGTACAACTGGTACTCTTGGTACTACTGGTACTACTGGTACTACTGGCACTGCTGTTACTACTGGTACACCTGGTACTACTGGTACTACGAGTACACCTAGTACTACTTGTACTACTGGTACAACTGGTACAACTGGTACACCTGGTACTACTGGTACTACTGGTACACCTGGTACTACTGGTACAGTCTGGTAATACTGGTACTACTGGTACACCTCGTACTACTGGTACTACTGGTCTACTCCCACGGCCTGGTGGATGTGTGGAGGAGGATCCATGCACACTGCAGGCAGTAATCCTGGTACTACTGGTACTACTGGTACACCTGGTACTACTCTTACACCTGGTAATACTGGCACAACTGGTACTACTGCTGCTACTGGTACTTCTGGTACTACTGGTCCACTCCCACGGCCTGGTGGATGTGTGGAGGAGGATGAACGCAGACTGCAGGCAGTACACCTGGTACTACTGGTGCTACTGGTACTACGAGTACACCTAGTACTACTTGTACTACTGGTACAACTGGTACACCTGGTACTACTGGTACTACTGGTACACCTGGTACTACTGGTACTACTGGTACAGTCTGGTAATACTGGTACTACTGGTACACCTGGTACTGCTGGTACTACTGGTACTACTGGTACACCTGGTAATACTGGTACTACTGGTACTACTGGTACTACTGGTAATACTGGTACTACTGGTACACCTGATACACCTGGTACTACTGGTACTACGTGTAATATTGGTACTACTGGTACACCTGGTCCTACTGCTACTACTGGTACACCTGGTACTACTGGTCTACTCCCACGTCCTGGTGGATGTGTGGAGGAGGATGCACGTAGACTGCAGACAGTACACCTGGCAGTATTGGTACTACTGGTACTACTGGTACAGTCTGGTAATACTGATACTACTGGTACTACTGGTACTACTGATACTAGTGGTACTACTGGTACTACTGGTCTACTCCCACAGCCTGGTGGATGTGTGGAGGAGGATGCACGCCGACTGCAGGCAGTACACCTGGTACTACTGGTACACCTGGTAATACTGGTAAGATGGTAAATGGTAAATGGCTTACACTTATATAGCGCTTTCCAGCTGTACTCCTCCAGCCCCAAAGCACTTTACACTGCAAACATTCACCCACACACGCACACATTCACACACCGGTTGTCGGCGGAGCTGCCATACACAACGGCGCTGGCCTGACAACCGGGAGCAACTGGGGGATTCAGTGTCTTGCCCAAGGACACTTTGGTGGACACAGGCGGAACTAGGGTTCGAACCACTGACCTTCAGGTTCATGGGCGAACGCTCTACCAGCTGAGCCACCTTCCCCCTGGTACACCTGGTAATACTGGTAAACCTGGTACTACTGGTACACCTAGTACTACTGGCACTACTGGTACACCTGGTACTCCTGGTACTACTGGTACTACTGGTCTACTCCCACGGCCTGGTGGATGTGTGGAGGAGGATGCACGCAGACTGAAGGCAGTACACCTGGTACTACTGGTACACCTGGTAATTCTGGTACACCTGGTACTACTGGTACTACTGGTACTACTGGTATTACTGGTACTACTGGTCCACTCCCACGGCCTGGTGGATGTGTGGAGGAGGATGCCCCCACAATGCAGGCAGTACACCTGGTACTACTGGTACTACTGGTACTATAACTGGTACTCTAACGGGTACTATAACTGGTACTACTGGCACTATAACTGGTACTATAACTGGTACTATACTATACTATAACTGGTACTATAACTGGTACTACTGGTACTATAACTGGTACTATAACTGGATCATGAAAGGAAACTCAAAGCCAAAGAAACTCCTGAAAGTTTTATTTCACTCAGTATTTATTTCCAACCAAATCACTTCATTCCCAGTAAGTTTCCATTGGTTTCATGGTGATGGTGATGAAAGAGCAGCAGCAGGAAACGCTGGAGACAAACGAGAACATTTGAGACCAGTTTGAAGTTCCTCCTTCATCAGGGACCAGAGAAGATGTTTTACTGGAGAATCTGCAATGTTAGTACTCAAGTACGTAACTGTTACTATAACTGCTACTATAACTGGTACTACTGGTACTATAACTGGTACTACTGGTACTATAACTGGTAATATAACTGGTACTACTGGTACTATAACTGGTACTATAACTGTTACTATAACTGGTACTACTGGTACTATAACTGGTACTACTGGTACTATAACTGGTACTACTGGTACACCTAGTACTACTGGCACTACTGGTACACCTGGTACTCCTGGTACTACTGGTACTACTGGTCTACTCCCACGGCCTGGTGGATGTGTGGAGGAGGATGCACGCAGACTGAAGGCAGTACACCCGGTACTACTGGTACACCTGGTAATTCTGGTACACCTGGTACTACTGGTACTACTGGTACTACTGATACACCTGGTATTACTGGTACTACTGGTCCACTCCCACGGCCTGGTGGATGTGTGGAGGAGGATGCACGCAGAATGCAGGCAGTACACCTGGTACTACTGGTACTAATGGTACTATAACTGGTACTATAACTGGTACTACTTGTACTATAACTGGTACTATAACTGGTACTACTGGTACTATAACGAGTACTATAACTGGCACTATAACTGGTACTATAACTGGATCATGAAAGGAAACTCAAAGCCAAAGAAACTCCTGAAAGTTTGATTTCACTCGGTATTTATTTCCAACCAAACCACTTCATTCCCAGTAAGTTTCCATTGATTTCATGGTGATGGTGATGAAAGAGCAGCAGCAGGAAACGCTGGAGACAAACGAGAACATTTGAGACCAGTTTGAAGTTCCTCCTTCATCAGGGACCAGAGAAGATGTTTTACTGGAGAATCTGCAACGTTAGTACTCAAGTACGTAACTGTTAATATAACTGGTACTATAACTGGTACTACTGGTACTATAACTGGTACTATAACTGGTACTATAACTGGTACTATAACTGGTACTACTGGTACTATAACTGGTACTACTGGTACTATAACTGGTACTATAACTGGTACTACTGGTACTATAACTGCTACTATAACTGGTACTATAACTGGTACTATAACTGGTACTATAACTGGTACTATAACTGGTACTATAACTGGTACTACTGGTACTTTAACTGGTACTATAACTGGTACTATAACTGGTACTACTGGTACTATAACTGGTACTATAACTGGTACTATAACTGGTACTACTGGTACTATAACTGGTACTATAACTGGTACTACTGGTACTTTAACTGGTACTATAACTGGTACTATAACTGGTACTACTGGTACTATAACTGGTACTATAACTGGTACTATAACTGGTACTATAACTGGTACTATAACTGGTACTATAACTGGTACTACTGGTACTATAACTGGTACTATAACTGGTACTATAACTGGTACTATAACTGGTACTATAACTAGTACTACTGGTACTATAACTGGTACTATAACTGGTACTATAACTGGTACTACTGGTACTACTGGTACTATAACTGGTACTATAACTGGTACTATAACTGGTACTATAACTGGTACTATAACTGGTACTATAACTGGTACTACTGGTACTACAACTGGTACTATAACTGGTACTACTGGTACTATAACTGGTACTATAACTGGTACTATAACTGGTACTATAACTGGTACTATAACTGGAACTATAACTGGTACTATAACTGGTACTATAACTGGTACTACTGGTACTACTGGTACTATAACTGGTACTATAACTGGTACTATAACTGGTACTATAACTGGTACTATAACTGGTACTATAACTGGTACTATAACTGGTACTATAACTGGTACTATAACTGGTACTATAACTGGTACTACTGGTACTATAACTGGTACTATAACTAGTACTACTGGTACTATAACTGGTACTACTGGTACTACAACTGGTACTATAACTGGTACTACTGGTACTATAACTGGTACTATAACTGGTACTATAACTGGTACTATAACTGGTACTATAACTGGTACTATAACTGGTACTACTGGTACTATAACTGGTACTATAACTGGTACTATAACTGGTACTATAACTGGTACTATAACTGGTACTATAACTAGTACTACTGGTACTATAACTGGTACTATAACTGGTACTATAACTGGTACTACTGGTACTATAACTGGTACTATAACTGGTACTATAACTGGTACTATAACTGGTACTACTGGTACTATAACTGGTACTATAACTGGTACTATAACTGGTACTATAACTGGTACTATAACTGGTACTACTGGTACTATAACTGGTACTATAACTGGTACTATAACTGGTACTATAACTGGTACTATAACTGGTACTATAACTGGTACTATAACTGGTACTACTGGTACTATAACTGGTACTATAACTGGTACTATAACTGGTACTACTGGTACTATAACTGGTACTATAACTGGTACTATAACTGGTACTATAACTGGTACTATAACTGGTACTATAACTGGTACTATAACTGGTACTATAACTGGTACTACTGGTACTATAACTGGTACTATAACTGGTACTATAACTGGTACTATAACTGGTACTACTGGTACTATAACTGGTACTATAACTGGTACTACTGGTACTATAACTGGTACTATAACTGGTACTATAACTGGTACTATAACTGGTACTATAACTGGTACTATAACTGGTACTATAACTGGTACTATAACTGGTACTATAACTGGTACTATAACTGGTACTATAACTGGTACTATAACTGGTACTACTGGTACTATAACTGGTACTATAACTGGTACTATAACTGGTACTATAACTGGTACTATAACTGGTACTATAACTGGTACTACTGGTACTATAACTGGTACTATAACTGGTACTATAACTGGTACTATAACTGGTACTATAACTGGTACTATAACTGGTACTATAACTGGTACTATAACTGGTACTACTGGTACTATAACTGGTACTATAACTGGTACTACTGGTACTATAACTGGTACTACTGGTACTATAACTGGTACTATAACTGGTACTACTGGTACTATAACTGGTACTATAACTGGTACTATAACTGGTACTATAACTGGTACAACTGGTACTATAACTGGTACTATAACTGGTACTATAACTGGTACTACTGGTACTATAACTGGTACTATAACTGGTACTATAACTGGTACTATAACTGGTACTATAACTGGTACTATAACTGGTACTACTGGTACTATAACTGGTACTATAACTGGTACTATAACTGGTACTATAACTGGTACTATAACTGGTACTATAACTGGTACTATAACTGGTACTATAACTGGTACTACTGGTACTATAACTGGTACTATAACTGGTACTATAACTGGTACTATAACTGGTACTATAACTGGTACTATAACTGGTACTATAACTGGTACTATAACTGGTACTATAACTGGTACTATAACTGGTACTATAACTGGTACTATAACTGGTACTATAACTGGTACTATAACTGGTACTATAACTGGTACTATAACTAATACTATAACTGGTACTATAACTGGTACTATAACTGGTACTACTGGTACTATAACTGGTACTATAACTGGTACTATAACTGGTACTACTGGTACTATAACTGGTACTATAACTGGTACTACTGGTACTACTGGCACTATAACTGGTACTATAACTGGTACTATAACTGGTACTACTGGTACTATAACTGGTACTATAACTGGTACTATAACTGGTACTATAACTAGTACTATAACTGGTACTATAACTGGTACTATAACTGGTACTATAACTAGTACTATAACTGGTACTATAACTGGTACTATAACTGGTACTATAACTAGTACTATAACTGGTACTATAACTGGTACTATAACTGGTACTATAACTGGTACTACTGGTACTATAACTAGTACTATAACTGGTACTATAACTGGTACTATAACTGGTACTATAACTGGTACTACTGGTACTATAACTAGTACTATAACTGGTACTATAACTGGTACTATAACTGGTACTATAACTGGTACTACTGGTACTATAACTGGTACTATAACTGGTACTATAACTGGTACTACTGGTACTATAACTGGTACTATAACTGGTACTACTGGTACTATAACTGGTACTATAACTGGTACTATAACTGGTACTATAACTGGTACTATAACTGGTACTATAACTGGTACTATAACTGGTACTATAACTGGTACTACTGGTACTATAACTGGTACTACTGGTACTATAACTGGTACTATAACTGGTACTATAACTGGTACTATAACTGGTACTACTGGTACTATAACTGGTACTATAACTGGTACTATAACTGGTACTATAACTGGTACTATAACTGGTACTATAACTGGTACTACTGGTACTATAACTGGTACTATAACTGGTACTATAACTGGTACTATAACTGGTACTATAACTGGTACTACTGGTACTATAACTGGTACTATAACTGGTACTATAACTGGTACTATAACTGGTACTATAACTGGTACTACTGGTACTATAACTGGTACTATAACTGGTACTATAACTGGTACTACTGGTACTATAACTGGTACTATAACTGGTACTACTGGTACTATAACTGGTACTATAACTGGTACTACTGGTACTATAACTGGTACTATAACTGGTACTACTGGTACTATAACTGGTACTACTGGTACTATAACTGGTACTATAACTGGTACTATAACTGGTACTATAACTGGTACTATAACTGGTACTATAACTGGTACTATAACTGGTACTATAACTGGTACTACTGGTACTATAACTGGTACTACTGGTACTATAACTGGTACTACTGGTACTATAACTGGTACTATAACTGGTACTACTGGTACTATAACTGGTACTATAACTGGTACTATAACTGGTACTATAACTGGTACTACTGGTACTATAACTGGTACTATAACTGGTACTATAACTGGTACTATAACTGGTACTATAACTGGTACTATAACTGGTACTATAACTGGTACTATAACTGGTACTATAACTGGTACTACTGGTACTACTGGTACTATAACTGGTACTACTGGTACTATAACTGGTACTATAACTGGTACTACTGGTACTATAACTGGTACTATAACTGGTACTACTGGTACTATAACTGCTACTATAACTGGTACTACTGGTACTATAACTGGTACTATAACTGGTACTACTGGTACTACTGGTACTATAACTGGTACTATAACTGGTACTACTGGTACTATAACTGCTACTATAACTGGTACTATAACTGGTACTATAACTGGTACTATAACTGGTACTACTGGTACTATAACTGGTACTATAACTGGTACTACTGGTACTATAACTGCTACTATAACTGGTACTACTGGTACTATAACTGGTACTATAACTGGTACTACTGGTACTATAACTGCTACTATAACTGGTACTATAACTGTTACTATAACTGGTACTATAACTGGTACTACTGGTACTATAACTGGTACTATAACTGGTACTATAACTGGTACTATAACTGGTACTACTGGTACTATAACTAGTACTATAACTGGTACTATAACTGGTACTATAACTGGTACTACTGGTACTATAACTGGTACTATAACTGGTACTACTGGTACTATAACTGCTACTATAACTGGTACTACTGGTACTATAACTGGTACTATAACTGGTACTATAACTGGTACTATAACTGGTACTACTAGTACTATAACTGGTACTATAACTGGTACTATAACTGGTACTATAACTGGTACTATAACTGGTACTACTGGTACTATAACTGGTACTATAACTGGTACTACTGGTACTATAACTGCTACTATAACTGGTACTACTGGTACTATAACTGGTACTATAACTGGTACTACTGGTACTATAACTGCTACTATAACTGGTACTATAACTGTTACTATAACTGGTACTATAACTGGTACTATAACTGGTACTATAACTGGTACTATAACTGGTACTACTGGTACTATAACTAGTACTATAACTGGTACTATAACTGGTACTATAACTGGTACTACTGGTACTATAACTGCTACTATAACTGGTACTATAACTGGTACTATAACTGGTACTATAACTGGTACTATAACTGGTACTATAACTGGTACTATAACTGGTACTATAACTGGTACTACTGGTACTATAACTGGTACTATAACTGGTACTACTGGTACTATAACTGGTACTATAACTGGTACTATAACTGGTACTACTGGTACTACTGGTACTATAACTGGTACTATAACTGGTACTATAACTGGTACTATAACTGGTACTATAACTGGTACTATAACTGGTACTATAACTAGTACTACTGGTACTATAACTGGTACTATAACTGGTACTACAACTGGTACTACTGGTACTATAACTGGTACTATAACTGGTACTATAACTGGTACTATAACTGGTACTACTGGTATTATAACTGGTACTACTGGTACTATAACTGGTACTATAACTGGTACTATAACTGGTACTATAACTGGTACTATAACTGGTACTATAACTGGTACTATAACTGGTACTATAACTGGTACTATAACTGGTACTATAACTGGTACTACTGGTACTATAACTGGTACTACTGGTACTATAACTGGTACTACTGGTACTATAACTGGTACTATAACTGGTACTACTGGTACTATAACTGGTACTATAACTGGTACTATAACTGGTACTACTGGTACTATAACTGGTACTATAACTGGTACTATAACTGGTACTATAACTGGTACTATAACTGGTACTATAACTGGTACTATAACTGGTACTATAACTGGTACTATAACTGGTACTATAACTGGTACTATAACTGGTACTATAACTGGTACTATAACTGGTACTATAACTGGTACTATAACTGGTACTATAACTGGTACTACTGGTACTATAACTGGTACTATAACTGGTACTATAACTGGTACTACTGGTACTATAACTGGTACTATAACTGGTACTATAACTGGTACTATAACTGGTACTATAACTGGTACTACTGGTACTATAACTGGTACTATAACTGGTACTACTGGTACTATAACTGGTACTACTGGTACTATAACTGGTACTATAACTGGTACTATAACTGGTACTATAACTGGTACTATAACTGGTACTATAACTGGTACTATAACTGGTACTATAACTGGTACTATAACTGGTACTATAACTGGTACTACTGGTACTATAACTGGTACTATAACTGGTACTACTGGTACTATAACTGGTACTATAACTGGTACTATAACTGGTACTACTGGTACTATAACTGGTACTACTGGTACTACTGGTACTATAACTGGTACTATAACTGGTACTATAACTGGTACTACTGGTACTATAACTGGTACTACTGGTACTACTGGTACTATAACTGGTACTATAACTGGTACTATAACTGGTACTACTGGTACTATAACTGGTACTATAACTGGTACTATAACTGGTACTATAACTGGTACTATAACTGGTACTATAACTGGTACTATAACTGGTACTATAACTGGTACTATAACTGGTACTATAACTGGTACTACTGGTACTATAACTGGTACTATAACTGGTACTACTGGTACTATAACTGGTACTATAACTGGTACTATAACTGGTACTACTGGTACTATAACTGGTACTACTGGTACTACTGGTACTATAACTGGTACTACTGGTACTATAACTGGTACTACTGGTACTATAACTGGTACTATAACTGGTACTACTGGTACTATAACTGGTACTATAACTGGTACTATAACTGGTACTATAACTGGTACTATAACTGGTACTACTGGTACTACTGGTACTATAACTGGTACTATAACTGGTACTATAACTGGTACTATAACTGGTACTATAACTGGTACTATAACTGGTACTACTGGTACTATAACTGGTACTACTGGTACTATAACTGGTACTATAACTGGTACTATAACTGGTACTACTGGTACTATAACTGGTACTATAACTGGTACTATAACTGGTACTATAACTGGTACTATAACTGGTACTATAACTGGTACTATAACTGGTACTATAACTGGTACTATAACTGGTACTATAACTGGTACTATAACTGGTACTACTGGTACTATAACTGGTACTATAACTGGTACTATAACTGGTACTATAACTGGTACTATAACTGGTACTATAACTGGTACTACTGGTACTATAACTGGTACTATAACTGGTACTATAACTGGTACTATAACTGGTACTATAACTGGTACTACTGGTACTATAACTGGTACTATAACTGGTACTATAACTGGTACTATAACTGGTACTATAACTGGTACTATAACTGGTACTACTGGTACTATAACTGGTACTATAACTGGTACTATAACTGGTACTATAACTGGTACTATAACTGGTACTATAACTGGTACTATAACTGGTACTATAACTGGTACTATAACTGGTACTATAACTGGTACTATAACTGGTACTATAACTGGTACTATAACTGGTACTATAACTGGTACTATAACTGGTACTACTGGTACTATAACTGGTACTATAACTGGTACTATAACTGGTACTATAACTGGTACTATAACTGGTACTACTGGTACTATAACTGGTACTATAACTGGTACTACTGGTACTATAACTGGTACTACTGGTACTATAACTGGTACTATAACTGGTACTATAACTGGTACTACTGGTACTATAACTGGTACTACTGGTACTACTGGTACTATAACTGGTACTATAACTGGTACTATAACTGGTACTATAACTGGTACTACTGGTACTATAACTGGTACTATAACTGGTACTATAACTGGTACTATAACTGGTACTATAACTGGTACTACTGGTACTATAACTGGTACTACTGGTACTATAACTGGTACTACTGGTACTACTGGTACTATAACTGGTACTATAACTGGTACTACTGGTACTATAACTGGTACTATAACTGGTACTATAACTGGTACTATAACTGGTACTACTGGTACTATAACTGGTACTATAACTGGTACTATAACTGGTACTATAACTGGTACTATAACTGGTACTATAACTGGTACTATAACTGGTACTATAACTGGTACTATAACTGGTACTATAACTGGTACTATAACTGGTACTATAACTGGTACTACTGGTACTATAACTGGTACTATAACTGGTACTATAACTGGTACTATAACTGGTACTATAACTGGTACTATAACTGGTACTATAACTGGTACTATAACTGGTACTACTGGTACTATAACTGGTACTATAACTGGTACTATAACTGGTACTATAACTGGTACTACTGGTACTATAACTGGTACTATAACTGGTACTATAACTGGTACTATAACTGGTACTATAACTGGTACTACTGGTACTATAACTGGTACTACTGGTACTATAACTGGTACTATAACTGGTACTACTGGTACTATAACTGGTACTATAACTGGTACTACTGGTACTACTGGTACTATAACTGGTACTATAACTGGTACTATAACTGGTACTATAACTGGTACTACTGGTACTATAACTGGTACTACTGGTACTATAACTGGTACTATAACTGGTACTACTGGTACTACTGGTACTATAACTGGTACTATAACTGGTACTATAACTGGTACTATAACTGGTACTATAACTGGTACTATAACTGGTACTATAACTGGTACTATAACTGGTACTACTGGTACTACTGGTACTATAACTGGTACTATAACTGGTACTATAACTGGTACTACTGGTACTATAACTGGTACTATAACTGGTACTATAACTGGTACTATAACTGGTACTATAACTGGTACTATAACTGGTACTATAACTGGTACTATAACTGGTACTACTGGTACTATAACTGGTACTATAACTGGTACTATAACTGGTACTATAACTGGTACTACTGGTACTATAACTGGTACTATAACTGGTACTATAACTGGTACTATAACTGGTACTATAACTGGTACTATAACTGGCACTATAACTGGTACTATAACTGGTACTATAACTGGTACTATAACTGGTACTATAACTGGTACTATAACTGGTACTACTGGTACTATAACTGGTACTATAACTGGTACTATAACTGGTACTATAACTGGTACTACTGGTACTATAACTGGTACTACTGGTACTATAACTGGTACTACTGGTACTATAACTGGTACTATAACTGGTACTATAACTGGTACTATAACTGGTACTATAACTGGTACTATAACTGGTACTATAACTGGTACTACTGGTACTATAACTGGTACTACTGGTACTATAACTGGTACTATAACTGGTACTATAACTGGTACTATAACTGGTACTATAACTGGTACTATAACTGGTACTACTGGTACTATAACTGGTACTATAACTGGTACTATAACTGGTACTACTGGTACTATAACTGGTACTATAACTGGTACTATAACTGGTACTATAACTGGATCATGAAAGGAAACTCAAAGCCAAAGAAACTCCTGAAAGTTTGATTTCACTCAGTATTTATTTCCAACCAAACCACTTCATTCCCATTAAGTTTCCATTGATTTCATGGTGATGGTGATGAAAGAGCAGCAGCAGGAAACGCTGGAGACAAACGAGAACATTTGAGACCAGTTTGAAGTTCCTCCTTCATCAGGGACCAGAGAAGATGTTTTACTGGACAATCTGCAACGTTAGTACTCAAGTACGTTTGTTCCTGGACTGCCGACTCGTCGTTTCAGACGTTATTAAGAAGTGTTTGGCAACATTTAGGGGTGGTGCTGAAAGTCGGGGTAGTGGGAGTATTGGGACTGGGCCCTGGGAAGATTTCAAGGACCCTAAAATCCGTGGCTTGATTTTTCGGGCTAGTGGTAGTGAGTAGGGGGTGTATTGGGATTGGCCCTCAGAAGTGTTTGGTAGAAAGTAGGGGGTGTGTTGGGATTGGCCCTCAGAAGTGTTTGATAGTTCTGGAGTTCTGGAGTTCCTAGACCTGGACAGACCAGGGTTTGAAGGTTCCGGGCTCCGGAGGAGGAAACTGGAACAGAAACAGAAACAGAAACAGAAACAGAAAACAGAAAACGTGAGCAGAAACAAGAGCAACATTCAAGTTGATCATCTGACGAATGGAGGAGTTTAAAAATGTGCAGTTCCTCTAACGACCACCAGGGTCTGCATCCAACAGTTGAACTGAAGTCCAAATGTCCAGATTAAAGTTGAAGATTTAGAGAAAAAAGTCGAAACTTTCTCAACATTTTGACATTTTGACTTTTTTCTCAACATTTCGACTTTTTTTTTTCTCCTGCCTGGCCCTGATTCTCTTCCGTAATTATTACTATTTATTTCATGTATTCGGGGGTTGTTTTTGGGCTTGTTGTGAGGAATGTTTTCTATGTTGGTTATTTACCGGTTTGGTGAATTGGTCTCTGCAGGCGTTGCGGATCCTCTCGGCCGACGCCGGGCTGTCCAGCCTGAAGGTTCCGCCGACGCCCGACTCGGCCCGGGCGGCCATGACGGCGTCTTTGATGGCGTAGAAAATCGACGCGGCCAGGAAGAGCGGCGGCTCCCCGACAGCCTGAAGAGAGGAAACAAACACGTCACTTCCTGTTTGCCTGGGGGGAAAACAAACACGTCACTTCCTGTTTGCCCCGACGGCCTGGAGGGAAAACAAACACGTCACTTCCTGTTTGACTGGAGGGAAAACAAACACGTCACTTCCTGTTTGACTGCAGGGAAAACAAACACGTCACTTCCTGTTTGATTGGAGACCTGCTGGGCCTGGGAGTCGAACCGGGGGACCTTCTTGCTGTGAGGCAACAGTGCTAACCACTAAGACACCGTGCTGCCCCAGTGTAATACAAAAAAATATAATTTTAACTAAAAACTAACTGCTGGTTAAGGAAAAAATGCACAATGTCTTGTTTTTTGAATAAATGCAGATTACCGTATTTTCTGGACTATAAGCCGCTACTTTTTTCATAGGTTTTCAACCATCATTTACACATCATTACATCATTTACAGTTCAAAATCCTTCTGTACATGTAGTAAATATCTAATCTAACAACATAAATACGGCTTGCATATCTTTTTTTTTAAATAGAGCGGATGCGGCTTATAGTCCAGAAAATATGGTAAATTCAAAACTAGATGTATTCCTGTAAAGCAACAAACTTCCTTTTTAATTGTTGTTAAATATGTTATATAAATGTATTTTTTTCAGCGTACCTTGGAGGCGAAGATGGCCTTGTCGTTAACCGCGTCCCGCAGCAGCGACACCGTGAACTCGGTGGGGATGTCGCCGAAGGCCGGGATCTTGTACATGCCGGGACCGCGGGTTAGCAGGACGCCGGCGGGAGAGTAGCGTAGCTCCTCCAGCGTGAAGAGGCCCAGGCCCTGGACGAACCCGCCCTCCACCTGGGCGACAGAACCAGAACCAGGATCAGAACCAAGTCCAGGATCAGGATCAGGACCAGGACCAGGACCAGGATCAGGACCAGGATCAGAACCAGGACCAGGACCAGGACCAGGACCAGGACCAGGATCAGGACCAGGACCAGGACCAGGACCAGGACCAGAGGGGGCGCCGAATCAGAATCAAGTTTATTAGGTCAGCTTAGAAAACTGTTTTTGACTTCAGATACACCGGTGGCGACATGATGGTATTGTGCGCCTATTTTCCAAAGGGTAACACTGGGATAGGGGGGGGAGGAGAAAAAAAATACATCTTCACACTGAGTATATACACAGTATCAAGGTGCAAAAAAGACCTCAGCACACAGAGCAACAGGCATCACAAGACTTGCATGTGGGTGTTTGTGTGTGTGTGGGTGGGAGGGGGGTCCCCGCACAGTACATCCAAGTGATCACCGTCTGGCGCTCGAAACCCGGAGACTGTTAGGGGGGGCTGATAAGAGGGGGGGGGCGAGGAAGGCGTTGAGTTGAGGGAGGTGTGGTTATCAGTAAGTGTGTGTGTAGCGATGAGCCCGTGAAGTTCGCCCAGAGCTGCTCTCAGCCAATGTCCTTGATGTTATCAGGCGGCTCGGTCAGTTCTGAAACAGGTCCACAGATGTTCCTGAGAGGGGAGGGTTAGTGGGGGCAGAGTCACCTTGTTTACATTCCACCAGGGAGATTGTGACCAGAGCGATCGGCCGAAGACCGCAGGTCAAGGTCAGATTATAAAATCAACAATTATATTGAAAACACAGACAGACTCAGTAATTTTCCGTCTGCCTTCAGTCTCTGGTTCATCAATGGCGACTCCAATCAGACGAATTTGTGATCAATTCCCACCAAGCCGAGCTTCCAACTTCTCCAGGGTGTTATCCATCTTGCCAATGAGCTCAAAGACGCCGCCAGCCTGAGATTCTGTTCAAGAATCTCATCCAGCTTACAGCTTTGCTCCCCCAGCGTTAAAGTCTGAGTGTTGATCACCTTGCTTGATCCTTCAGCCACGTCCAGCAGCTCTGAAAGAGCCAGAACAGCTGTCGACGACTTACGCGTTTGTCGGTAGACCAGGAATCCCCCTCCTCCTATCAGGAGAAATCCTGCTATCATAAATCCAATTATGAAGCATCTTCAACGTCCTCGACAGACAGAATCTTGAGACACAAAGGCTTCCAGTATTTGTAGGAATCCATTGTGTATCCAGAAAAACATGTCCCATCGGGGCAGGAGGGCTCCCTTACCTCCTGACTTCTTGTCGCAAAAATGTGGTCAATTGTGCTGAGAGACCAGTTAATCAATTCCATGATTGTAGAGTTTTGGAGGAGTGAAAAGAAGAGACTCTGAAGACGAGACAAACAAAAGCAGTAGCAGGGCAGATAGATGAGGGAGAGGGAGAAAAAGCGTCCGCCTTCGTCGAGAGCCGGATTATCATCAGAACTGAAAGGCCTTGAAGGAATTAAGAAAATTCCAACCTGCGGCTAGCTGTAGCTACGCTAGGCTAACCCACCTGTCCGATGTTGATAGCTGTAGCTACGCTAGGCTAACCCACCTGTCCGATGTCGATCGCTGGGTTTAAACTTTTTCCGACATCCATCACGATGGTCGTGCTGAGATTCTGCAACAAAACAAAGATAAAACGTACGGTTATAGATTTTCCCAAGCAAGGCTAGGCTAGGCTAAGCTAGGCTAGGCTAGGCTAGGCAAGGCAAGGCAAGGCAAGGCTAGGCTAGGGTAAGCTAGGCTAGGCTAGGCTAGGCTAGGCTAGGCTAACCTTGTGCGCTCCGGTCAGACAGTCTATTTCCACCTCGGAACAGGAAACTCCATAGCTGTAATAGTTAAACGCTCGGCCGGAGTTTGTTTCAAAGCTGTAGCCCAGATCTGGAGTCCTGATAAACAACAACAAAAACAACAATGAAATAAACATGAAATCAGGCAGTGAACTCGCAGCTATGGAGGATTTTTAGTGCCAAAATTAAATAAATAAATGCCTAATTAATTAATTAAAATGGGAATTAAATATATCATAAATTCATTAAATGTGTCATTAATTAATTAAATACTGAGATAAATAATTAAATACTGAAATAATGTAATATTTTTTTAATTAAAATGAATTGTATTTTAATTAATTAATGACATATTTCATTCCAATTTTAAGTAATTAATGACGCATTTAATTAATTAATGACACATTTAATTAATGATACATTTAATTAATTAATGATATATTTAATTCCCATTTTAATTAATTAATGACACATTTAATTAATTAATTATATATTTAATTAATTAACGACACATTGAATTAATTAATGGTATATTTCATTCCCATTTTAATTAATTAATGACAAATTGAATTAATGATACATTTAATTAATGAATGCTATATTTAATTCCCATTTTAATGAATAAATGAAACATTTAATAAATTAATGAATAATGTATTCACTTATTTAATTTTGGCAGCTGAACTCACTTGTAGAAACCGTTAGCGGTCAGATTGACTCTGTCAAAATAAGCAGCTTTCACCTGCAAAACAAAACAGAGAAAAACTTTAGTCAGTACCAGGAAGTCGGCCATTTTGAATTAATTGTGTAATTTTGGCGCAATTTATGCCATTCCTTCGGCAATTAATACGGCCCGAACCGTAACGTGCACCCAGGTGTGTTATACATCAAAATGTGCGTCTCCATCTTGCGACTAGGCGCATTACTTTTCTCTTTCAAAAGCGTTACCGTGGCGACGCTAGACGCCAAAAAGCACGCCCCCCCTTCATCTGATTGGTCCATATTTGATAGTTCTCCAAAAGTCACGAACATTTGCATGCAAGGCAGGCCTGGCGATAAATTTGATATTTCATGGTTTGCATTAATGGGCGGCCCCTAGAGCGGCCCCTAGAATACTTTTCTCTGCCATAACTTTTGAATGGTTTGACATAAAGCGTCGTGAGTGGTGTCATGAGACTCGGTATTGAGTCCTTGACCATAATTGGTGAAAATTAGACCCGCCCCTTCTTCTGATTGGTTGTCCCGATTTTCTGCTATAACTTTTGAATGGTTTGACATAGAGAGTCGTGGGTGGTGTCATCAGATTCTGTATGGAGTCCTTGACCTTCATTGGCCTGAATTAGCCCCGCCCCTTCTTCTGATTGGTTGTCCCTTTTTTCTGCTATAACTTTTTAATGGTTTGACATAGGAAGTCGTGGGTGGTGTCATTTCTGATATGCTTATGGAGGCGGTGGCCGTGAGTGCGAGGGCCCGTTCATCGCTGCTTGCAGCTTTAATTAGGGCCCGAGCACCTTCAGTGCGAAGGCCCTATTGTATCTGTAGGAATTCTTCGTATTATTATTTTTCTGACGAAAGGAGGGCCTTTTTTTCCCCCTAAACGTGCCCAAAAAGTCACCAAATTTTGCACGCAAGTCAGGCCTGGCGAAAAATTTGATATTTAATGGTTTGCATTAATGGGCGTGGCAAAATGGCTCAACAGCGCCCCCATGAAAACTTTGTGCCTCAAGCCCCACAATACGGTTTGACGTACATGCACGAAAATCGGTACACACCTGTATCATGGGACAACTTAAAGAAAAGTCTCTTGGCGTCATGCCCGAAACCGAACAGGATGTCGGCCATTTTGAATTAATCGTGTCATTTTGGCGAAATTTATGCCATTCCTTCGGCAGTTAATACGGCCCGAACCGTAACGTGCACCCAGGTGTGTTATACATCAAAATGTGCGTCTCCATCCTCCGACACCACGCATTACTTTTCTCTTTCAAAAGCGTTACAGTGGCGACGCTAGACGCCAAAAAGCGCGCCCACCCTTCATCTGATTGGTTCAGACAGAAAAAACTTTGCGCCTCAAGCCCCACAATACGGTTTGACGTACATGAACGAAAATCGGTACACACCTGTATCATGTCGCAACTTAAAGAAAAGTCTCTTGGCGCCATGGCCGAAACCGAACAGGAAGTCGGCCATTTTGAACAATCTGAATTAATCGTGTAATTTTGGAGCAATTTATGCCATTCCTTTGAGAATTGATACGGCCCGAACCGTATCGTGAACCCAGATGTGTTATACATCAAAATGTGCGTATACATCCTGCGACAACACGCATTACTTTTCTCTTTCAAAAGTGTTACCGTGGCGACGCTAGACGCCAACAAGTGCACCCCCCCTTCATCTGATTGGTCCATATTTGATAGTTCCCCAAAAGTCACCATATTTTGCATGCAAGGCAGGCCTGGCGATAAATTTGATATTCCATGGTTTGCATTAATGGGCGTGGCAAAATGGCTCAACAGCGCCCCCCGGAAAACTTTGTGCCTCAAGCCCCACAATACGGTTTGACGTACATGCACGGAAATCGGTACACACCTGTATCATGTCGCAACTTAAAGAAAAGTCTCTTGGAGCCATGGCCGAAACCGAACAGGAAGTCGGCCATTTTGAATTAATTGTGTCATTGTGTTAATTGGGTCACAGTTAAGCATTAATAATGTGTTACCTAAGGGATAAATGTGTTACACTTTACAATAAGGGTCCAGCAAGCCTTTACTAATGGTTAATGATGGTTAAGTAATGCTTATGAGGCAGTTAAGCATTAATAATGTGTTACCTAAGGGATAAATGTGTTACACTTTACAATAAGGGTCCAGAATAGTATTTACTAATGGTTAATTATGGTTAAGTAATGCTTATGAGGCAGTTAAGCATTAATAATGTGTTACCTAAGGGATAAATGTGTTACACTTTACAATAAGGGTCCAGCAAGCCTTTACTAATGGTTAAGTAATGGTTATGAGCCACTCCTATACATTTATTAAGGTTTATGTCAGGTTACCGTTCATAAGGCCAGGTAAGCTACCTGATAACATACACAGCACCATTAGGAAATGATTACTTAAGACTCTAAATAGTTGTTTAATAATGCCCATCCAGTAAACATGTACACCATTAGCGAATGATTAGTAGATGTATTAGGTAGCTGTTACTTAATTCATATTCACTCCAAATAAACACCATTAGTAAATGATTACTAGGGACATTATTAACGTTTTACTTATGTATTAACTAATGTATTACTTTATACTAAGTAATGCATACATAAGGATAAATAATTACATCATGTAACGTTTATTAATGCTTACTAATGTATTAATTAACTCTGAGCAGTAGGCATTAATTAACTGTTTATTAATGCATTAACTAATATGCTAATTAATGTTAAGTAATACATAATAATGGTTATTTAACTATTATTACACTGTTAATTAATGCTTAATAATGCATTAACTAACTGTTTATTAATGCATTAACTAATATGCTAATTAATGTTAAATAATACATAATAATGGTTATTTAACTATTATTACACTGTTAATTAATGCTTAATAATGCATTAACTAGCTGTTTATTAATGCATTAACTAATATGCTAATTAATGTTAAGTAATACATAATAATGGTTATTTAACTATTATTAAACTGTTAATTAATGCTTAATAATGCATTAACTAATGTTAATTAAGGGACCCTTATTGTAAAGTGTTACCAAATTTTTTTTTTAATTATTTTTGGATTATTATTTATTAATCTATTTTTTTATTTTAATTTTTTTTTATTTCATTTAATTTTTGTTTTTTTCCATTTCTTTTTTAACATATTTGTTTTCCTTTTTTTTTCATTTTTATTTTTTTATTACTGACTTTTTAATATGTGCTAAATAAAAAGCTGGCGCTGCTCACCCAGTCCTCCCATGATGCTTTGGGGTTCCGGTTCTTGTACGGCTCCAGCCGCGCTAGCAGGATAGCGCAGGCGTTCTGCACGGCGGCTCCGTTCAGGTCGGAGGAGGCCGACGCCGCCGTGGGGCTAGCGTTAGCCACCGTGTTGGTGCTCGTCTCCGAGATGTGGATCTTTGAGACGGGAATCCCCAGAACTCTGCTAGCTACCTGGAAAAGAGAAGCTAGTGTTAGCAACCTGGAACCAGTTAAAAGAGAAGTAAACTCTGCTAGCAACCTGGAAGTCAAACTTAAAGAAAAGTCTCTTGGCCGAAACAAACAGGAAGTTGGCCATTTTGAATTAATCGTGTAATTTTGGCGCAATTTATGCCATTTCTTCGCCTGAACCGTATCGTGAACCCAGGTATGTTATACATCAAAATGTGCGTCTCCATCCTGCGACAAGGCGCATTACTTTTCTCTTTCAAAAGCGTTACCGTGGTGACGATTGACGCCAAAAAGCGCGCCCCCCCTTCATCTGATTGATTGGTCCATATTTGATAGTTCCTACTTTCTGCCATAACTTTTGAATGGTTTGACATAAAGAGTCGTGGGTGGTGTCATCGGACTCCTTGAACATAATTGGTGCAAATTAGCCATGCCCCTTTTTCTGATTGTTTTGATTGCAGCTTTAGTTCTATATCGGTACCTGGACCATCTTGGTGTGCAGTCCTTGTCCCATCTCCGTCCCTCCATGAGTCAGCAGAACCGACCCGTCGGTGTAGACGTGGACCAGAGCTCCGGCCTGGAGGCAGAGTTAGCGTTAGCATCATCACTCCAACGTAGGCTAGCCTCAAAGCTAGCATTAGCATCTTCACTCCATCACTAGACTAGCGTCAACGTTAGCATTAGCATCTTCACTCAAACACTAGACTAGCCTCAAAGTTAGCATTAGCATCTTCACTCAAACACTAGACTAGCCTCAAAGCTAGCATTAGCATCTTCACTCAAGCACTAGACTAGCCTCAATGCTAGCATTAGCATCTTCACTCAAACACTAGACTAGCCTCAAAGTTAGCATTAGCATCTTCACTCCAACACTAGACTAGCCTCAAAGTTAGTGTTAGCATCGTCACTCCAACACTAGACTAGCCTCAACGCTAGCATTAGCATCTTCACTCAAACACTAGACTAGCCTCAAAGTTAGCATTAGCATCTTCACTCAAACACTAGACTAGCGTCAACGTTAGCATTAGCATCTTCACTCAAACACTGGACTAGCCTCAAAGTTAGCATTAGCATCTTCACTCCAACACTAGACTAGCCTCAAAGTTAGTGTTAGCATCGTCACTCCAACACTAGACTAGCCTCAACGCTAGCATTAGCATCTTCACTCAAACACTAGACTAGCCTCAAAGTTAGCATTAGCATCTTCACTCAAACACTAGACTAGCGTCAACGTTAGCATTAGCATCTTCACTCAAACTTTATTCCAGATAATTCCAGATAAATACAAATAAATACAGATAAATTCCAGATAAATCCAGATAAATCCAGATAAATCCAGATAAATCCAGATAAATCCAGATAATTCCAGATAAATCCAGACCTGGTTGAGGAAGGTGGCGGTGAAACTGATCCCGAACTTGGTGGGAACCATCGCGACGCCTCGTTTGGTCCATCGATTCTGACTGGAAATGACAGAAAAACCCTGTTGAGCCGCATTTTGTAATAAACGTCCAAAATGTAAGAACTTTGTCATTTCATTTTGTAATAAAGCCGCATTTTGTAATAAACTAAAAAACTAGACGTAGAAACTAGGGCTGTCAGTTTAGCGCGTTAATTAGATGAATTAATTACACTGATAATTAACGCGTTTTTTAAATTTGGCCCATTGAGGGACCCGTAGGCCACGACTTCCCTCCTGCTGAGTCATGCTAGTCATGCTAGTCATGCTAGTCATAACAGACCTGGACGACTCAGCAAATCTTTGCTAGAGCCTTTTAACGGCAAGTTTATGTATAAAAAGAAAGAAGACAGGACTTTCAACAAGAACGCGGTGATTTGGTAAAAAATAATTTAGGAAGGAGAGGAAGGAAGGAAAGGAGAAAAGAGGAAGTGAAGAAGGGAGAAGGAAGGAGAGAGCAGGAGGAAAGAAGGAACAGGAGAATTAGGTCATTTTGACCCAAAGACAGTACAAGGGTTAAGAGATATGAGATTTAAATCCTGTAGTTAATTAGATGAATTAGTCTTTAGTTTAGTTCTTTTAGACGGCGGCGCTAGCAGAAGCTGTACCTGTTGTAGCGGTCGACGGCGGTGCTAGCAGAATCTGTACCTATTGTAGCGGTCGACGTCGGTGCTAGCAGAATCTGTACCTATTGTAGCGGTCGACGGCGGTGCTAACAGAATCTGTACCTGTTGTAGCGGTCGGCGGCGGCGCTAGCAGAATTTGTACCTGTTGTAGAGGTCGGTGGCGGCGCGGCGTTGTTGGTAACCGGACCGGGACAGACACTCGTCCCAGCAGCGATCGATGGTGATTCCCTGGAGGAGCTGGTTGTAGGGAGTGGACTCTCCCTCAGCGTAGAGGTTTAATCTCTGGATCTAGAGGAAAAAACATGCTGATTAATGCTACTAATGCTACTAATGCTGCTAATGCTGCTAATGCTGCTAATGCTGCTAAAGCTGCTAACGCTGCAAATGCTGCTAATACTGCTAATACTGCACCTGAACACAGCTGTACCGTGCTAGCTTTAGCTTTTTCAGAATGTCAGAAATCTGGGCGGTATTTTTGATATTTTTTTTTCAAATTTGACAAACAAGTTTATAATGTCGTTAGGACAAGCTTTTACCTACGGAAGAAAATCAGGGCCAGGCAGGAGAAAGATAATATTTTAGAGGAGGAAGATTTTTTTCTGATTATGCACTATGAGAAAAAAGTCGAAATGTCGAGAAAAAGTCGAAATGTCGAGAAAAAAGTTGAAATGTCAAGAAAAAAGTCAAAATTTCCTCCTCCGTGGGGCGGCCCAGGCTAACGGCTACGTATAAAGTACATTTATAATAATAATAATAATGATCCCCCCCTCGGGGCGGCAGTAGCTCAGGTGGTAGAGCGGGTCGTCCAATGATCGGAAGGTCGGCGGTTCGAATCCCGCTCTGTCCCAGTTTGCTGTCGTAGTGTCCTTGGGCAAGACACCTTACCCACCTTGCCCCGTGTGAATGTGTTTGAATGTTGGTGGTGGTCAGAGGGGCCGTTAGGCGCGATATGGCAGCCACGCTTCTGTCAGTCTGCCCCAGGGCAGCTGTGGCTACAAATGTAGCTTACCACCACTGGTGAGAATGTGTATGAATGAATAATGATTTCTGTAAAGCGCTCTGGGTGCCTAGAAGGGCGCTATATAAATCCAAGTCATTATTATTATTATTATTATTATTAAAGTACATTTACCTCCTCTGTGGGGCAGCTCAGGCTAACGGCTACGTATAAAGTACATTCACCTCCTCTGTGGGGCGGCCCAGGCTAACGGCTACGTATAAAGTACATTTACCTCCTCCGTGGGGCGGCCCAGGCTAACGGCTACATATAAAGTACATTCACCTCCTCTGTGGGGCGTCCCAGGCTAACGGCTACGTTCAAAGTACATTTACCTCCTCCGTGGGGCGGCCCAGGCTAACGGCTACGTATAAAGTACATTTACCTCCTCCGTGGGGCGGCCCAGGCTAACGGCTACGTTTAAAGTACATTTACCTCCTCCGTGGGGCGGCCCAGGCTAACGGCTACGTATAAAGTACATTTACCTCCTCCGTGGGGCGGCCCAGGCTAACGGCTACGTCGCTCATCCAGCTCTCGGCCACCATCATGCCCTGCGGGCCCCCGAAGCCCCGGAACGCCGTGTTGGACGGCAGGTTGGTTTGGCACAGGTAGCCGCGGCCGCGCACGTTAGCAATGCTGTACGAGTTCTCCATGTGGAACAGAGCGCGCTCCAGAACCTGGAGAGATAAAACAGTATCGTCAGTGTAGAGTGTGACAGCACGAACGCTAACGGCGGTAGCTGCTACTAAAGGACAGAGACAGATCCCTGGGGTGTGACAGCACGAACGCTAACGGCGGTAGCTGCTACTAAAGGACAGAGACAGATCCCTGGGGTGTGACAACATGAATGCTAATGCTAGTTGTTGTACTCACGGACAGAGACAGGTCCCTGGAGTTCCCAGCGTTGCTGTAGTACGACACGTCCAGGGCAACGACCTTCCCGCTGTTCAGGAAACCAACCTGTCGAAGGAAAAGATGAAGGACTGAAGCTACGACGGCTCAGGAAACATTTAGTTCTAGAGAAACTGAAGCTACGATCAGGAAACATTTAGTTCTAGAGAAACTGAAGCTACGATCAGGAAACATTTAGTTCTAGAGAAACTGAAGCTACGATCAGGAAACATTTAGTTCTAGAGAAACTGAAGCTACGATCAGGAAACATTTAGTTCTAGAGAAACGGAAGCTACGATCAGGAAACATTTAGTTCTGGAGAAACTGAAGCTACGATCAGGAAACATTTAGTTCTAGAGAAACTGAAGCTACGATCAGGAAACATTTAGTTCTAGAGAAACTGAAGCTACGATCAGCTCAAGAAACATTTGCTGCGTCCGAAATGCTAATACTAAACATTATATACTCAAAAAGTATACTTCAGTTCGGCACACCTTTGAGTAAATTATCAGTAGTCTGCATTAATTGGGACGTACTACTTCCTGCCGTTGGGAGGGGGAGTTGTTACAAATAGTATTATGATATTATTACTAATACTAATACTAGTAGTATTAGGGTATTATTATTACTAGTACCAATACTAGTAGTACTACGGTATTATTCTTATTACTATTACTAATAGTATTACGGTTTTATGTTTAAGTTTATGTTTATGTTCATGTTCATGTTCTGGATCTCTGTAAAGCATCTAGAGACATCTGTTGTATTAAACGCTATATAAATAAAATGGAATTGAATTGAATATTATTAATACTGTAATAATGCTATTAATACGACTCCCCCTCCCAACGGCAGGAGGTTCTGCTGTTCCACCTTGTATTTCCCGTAGAAGGGGTGTCGTCCTCCGGTGATCAGCATGTCCTCGTCCCGGTCCAGCATGCACCTGACCGGCCTCTTCAGCCTGGACACAATCACCACCGCCGTTACCACGGTTACCACGGTTACCACGGTTACCACGGTTACCACGGTTACCACGGTTACCACGGTTACCTGCTGGCTGCTTTTATAACAGACCGTTACCACGGTTACCTGCTGGCTGCTTTTATAACGGACCGTTACCACGGTTACCTGCTGGCTGCTTTTATAATCTACCGTTACCACGGTTACCTGCTGGCTGCTTTTATAATCTACCGTTACCACGGTTACCTGCTGGCTGCTTTTATAACAGACCGTTACCACGGTTACCTGCTGGCTGCTTTTATAACAGACCGTTACCACGGTTACCTGCTGGCTGCTTTTATAACAGACCGTTACCACGGTTACCTGCTGGCTGCTTTTATAATCTACCGTTACCACGGTTACCTGCTGGCTGCTTTTATAACGGACCGTTACCACGGTTACCTGCTGGCTGCTTTTATAATCTACCGTTACCACGGTTACCTGCTGGCTGCTTTTATAATCTACCGTTACCACGGTTACCTGCTGGCTGCTTTTATAACGGACCGTTACCACGGTTACCTGCTGGCTGCTTTTATAATCTACCGTTACCACGGTTACCTGCTGGCTGCTTTTATAACGGACCGTTACCACGGTTACCTGCTGGCTGCTTTTATAACAGACCGTTACCACGGTTACCTGCTGGCTGCTTTTATAACAGACCGTTACCACGGTTACCTGCTGGCTGCTTTTATAACAGACCGTTACCACGGTTACCTGCTGGCTGCTTTTATAACGGACCGTTACCACGGTTACCTGCTGGCTGCTTTTATAACAGACCGTTACCACGGTTACCTGCTGGCTGCTTTTATAACAGACCGTTACCACGGTTACCTGCTGGCTGCTTTTATAATCTACCGTTACCACGGTTACCTGCTGGCTGCTTTTATAACAGACCGTTACCACGGTTACCTGCTGGCTGCTTTTATAATCTACCGTTACCACGGTTACCTGCTGGCTGCTTTTATAATCTACCGTTACCATGGTTACCTGCTGGCTGCTTTTATAATCTACCGTTACCACGGTTACCTGCTGGCTGCTTTTATAACGGACCGTTACCACGGTTACCTGCTGGCTGCTTTTATAATCTACCGTTACCACGGTTACCTGCTGGCTGCTTTTATAACGGACCGTTACCACGGTTACCTGCTGGCTGCTTTTATAACAGACCGTTACCACGGTTACCTGCTGGCTGCTTTTATAACAGACCGTTACCACGGTTACCTGCTGGCTGCTTTTATAACAGACCGTTACCACGGTTACCTGCTGGCTGCTTTTATAATCTACCGTTACCACGGTTACCTGCTGGCTGCTTTTATAACGGACCGTTACCATGGTTACCTGCTGGCTGCTTTTATAATCTACCGTTACCACGGTTACCTGCTGGCTGCTTTTATAATCTACCGTTACCACGGTTACCTGCTGGCTGCTTTTATAATCTACCGTTACCACGGTTACCTGCTGGCTGCTTTTATAACAGACCGTTACCACGGTTACCTGCTGGCTGCTTTTATAATCTACCGTTACCATGGTTACCTGCTGGCTGCTTTTATAATCTACCGTTACCACGGTTACCTGCTGGCTGCTTTTATAACGGACCGTTACCACGGTTACCTGCTGGCTGCTTTTATAATCTACCGTTACCACGGTTACCTGCTGGCTGCTTTTATAATCTACCGTTACCACGGTTACCTGCTGGCTGCTTTTATAACGGACCGTTACCACGGTTACCTGCTGGCTGCTTTTATAATCTACCGTTACCACGGTTACCTGCTGGCTGCTTTTATAATCTACCGTTACCACGGTTACCTGCTGGCTGCTTTTATAACAGACCGTTACCACGGTTACCTGCTGGCTGCTTTTATAACAGACCGTTACCACGGTTACCTGCTGGCTGCTTTTATAACAGACCGTTACCACGGTTACCTGCTGGCTGCTTTTATAACAGACCGTTACCACGGTTACCTGCTGGCTGCTTTTATAATCTACCGTTACCACGGTTACCTGCTGGCTGCTTTTATAATCTACCGTTACCACGGTTACCTGCTGGCTGCTTTTATAACGGACCGTTACCACGGTTACCTGCTGGCTGCTTTTATAATCTACCGTTACCACGGTTACCTGCTGGCTGCTTTTATAACAGACCGTTACCACGGTTACCTGCTGGCTGCTTTTATAACAGACCGTTACCACGGTTACCTGCTGGCTGCTTTTATAACAGACCGTTACCACGGTTACCTGCTGGCTGCTTTTATAACAGACCGTTACCACGGTTACCTGCTGGCTGCTTTTATAACAGACCGTTACCACGGTTACCTGCTGGCTGCTTTTATAACGGACCGTTACCACGGTTACCTGCTGGCTGCTTTTATAACAGACCGTTACCACGGTTACCTGCTGGCTGCTTTTATAACAGACCGTTACCACGGTTACCTGCTGGCTGCTTTTATAACAGACCGTTACCACGGTTACCTGCTGGCTGCTTTTATAACAGACCGTTACCACGGTTACCTGCTGGCTGCTTTTATAACAGACCGTTACCACGGTTACCTGCTGGCTGCTTTTATAACGGACCGTTACCACGGTTACCTGCTGGCTGCTTTTATAACAGACCGTTACCACGGTTACCTGCTGGCTGCTTTTATAACAGACCGTTACCACGGTTACCTGCTGGCTGCTTTTATAATCTACCGTTACCACGGTTACCTGCTGGCTGCTTTTATAACAGACCGTTACCACGGTTACCTGCTGGCTGCTTTTATAATCTACCGTTACCACGGTTACCTGCTGGCTGCTTTTATAATCTACCGTTACCATGGTTACCTGCTGGCTGCTTTTATAATCTACCGTTACCACGGTTACCTGCTGGCTGCTTTTATAACGGACCGTTACCACGGTTACCTGCTGGCTGCTTTTATAATCTACCGTTACCACGGTTACCTGCTGGCTGCTTTTATAACGGACCGTTACCACGGTTACCTGCTGGCTGCTTTTATAACAGACCGTTACCACGGTTACCTGCTGGCTGCTTTTATAACAGACCGTTACCACGGTTACCTGCTGGCTGCTTTTATAACAGACCGTTACCACGGTTACCTGCTGGCTGCTTTTATAATCTACCGTTACCACGGTTACCTGCTGGCTGCTTTTATAACGGACCGTTACCATGGTTACCTGCTGGCTGCTTTTATAATCTACCGTTACCACGGTTACCTGCTGGCTGCTTTTATAATCTACCGTTACCACGGTTACCTGCTGGCTGCTTTTATAATCTACCGTTACCACGGTTACCTGCTGGCTGCTTTTATAACAGACCGTTACCACGGTTACCTGCTGGCTGCTTTTATAATCTACCGTTACCATGGTTACCTGCTGGCTGCTTTTATAATCTACCGTTACCACGGTTACCTGCTGGCTGCTTTTATAACGGACCGTTACCACGGTTACCTGCTGGCTGCTTTTATAATCTACCGTTACCACGGTTACCTGCTGGCTGCTTTTATAATCTACCGTTACCACGGTTACCTGCTGGCTGCTTTTATAACGGACCGTTACCACGGTTACCTGCTGGCTGCTTTTATAATCTACCGTTACCACGGTTACCTGCTGGCTGCTTTTATAATCTACCGTTACCACGGTTACCTGCTGGCTGCTTTTATAACAGACCGTTACCACGGTTACCTGCTGGCTGCTTTTATAACAGACCGTTACCACGGTTACCTGCTGGCTGCTTTTATAACAGACCGTTACCACGGTTACCTGCTGGCTGCTTTTATAACAGACCGTTACCACGGTTACCTGCTGGCTGCTTTTATAATCTACCGTTACCACGGTTACCTGCTGGCTGCTTTTATAATCTACCGTTACCACGGTTACCTGCTGGCTGCTTTTATAACGGACCGTTACCACGGTTACCTGCTGGCTGCTTTTATAATCTACCGTTACCACGGTTACCTGCTGGCTGCTTTTATAACAGACCGTTACCACGGTTACCTGCTGGCTGCTTTTATAACAGACCGTTACCACGGTTACCTGCTGGCTGCTTTTATAACAGACCGTTACCACGGTTACCTGCTGGCTGCTTTTATAACGGACCGTTACCACGGTTACCTGCTGGCTGCTTTTATAACAGACCGTTACCACGGTTACCTGCTGGCTGCTTTTATAACAGACCGTTACCACGGTTACCTGCTGGCTGCTTTTATAACAGACCGTTACCACGGTTACCTGCTGGCTGCTTTTATAACAGACCGTTACCACGGTTACCTGCTGGCTGCTTTTATAACAGACCGTTACCACGGTTACCTGCTGGCTGCTTTTATAACGGACCGTTACCACGGTTACCTGCTGGCTGCTTTTATAACAGACCGTTACCACGGTTACCTGCTGGCTGCTTTTATAACGGACCGTTACCACGGTTACCTGCTGGCTGCTTTTATAACAGACCGTTACCACGGTTACCTGCTGGCTGCTTTTATAACGGACCGTTACCACGGTTACCTGCTGGCTGCTTTTATAACAGACCGTTACCACGGTTACCTGCTGGCTGCTTTTATAACAGACCGTTACCACGGTTACCTGCTGGCTGCCATGGCGACCACCGTGGACACCACCGTGGATCGGCTCTCCTTCCCGCCGAAGCCGCCGCCCATCCTCTTCACCCGAACTACCACCCGATTGGCCGGGACGCCCAGAACCCTCGCCACCCGGGACTGGAGAGAGAGGGAGGACCGGGTCAGGGGTCAGAGGTCAGAGGTCAGAGGGAGGACCGGGTCAGAGGTCAGAGGTCAGGGGTCAGAGGTCAGAGGTCAGAGGGAGGACCGGGTCAGAGGTCAGAGGTCAGAGGTCAAAGGGAGGACCGGGGTCAGAGGTCAGAGGTCAGAGGTCAGAGGTCAAAGGTCAGAGGTCAGAGGTCAGAGGTCAGAGGTCAGAGGTCAAAGGTCAGAGGTCAGAGGTCAAAGGGAGGACCGGGGTCAGAGGTCAAAGGTCAGAGGTTGGGTTTATTTACAGCAGGAGAGACGTCATGTGACCACGAGACAGGTCACATGACGTTAGTTTACCTGAGTAGGGTTGGTAGTTTAGTGTAGTTTACCTGCGTGTCATTAGTGGCCTGTAGTTTACCTGAGTAGGGTTGGTAGTTTAGTGTAGTTTACCTGCGTGTCATTAGTGGCCTGTAGTTTACCTGCGTGTCGTTGGTAGTTTGACCCGTAGTTTACCTGCGTGTCGTTGGTAGTTTGAGTGTAGTTTACTGTAGTTTACCTGAGTGTCGTTGGTAGTTTGACCCGTAGTTTACCTGCGTGTCGTTGGTAGTTTGAGTGTAGTTTACCTGAGTGTCGTTGGTAGTTTGACTGTAGTTTACTGTAGTTTACCTGCGTGTCGTTGGTAGTTTGACCCGTAGTTTACCTGCGTGTCGTTGGTAGTTTGAGTGAAGTGTCATTGGTAGTTTACTGTAGTTTACCTGCGTGTCGTTGGTAGTTTGAGTGAAGTGTCATTGGTAGTTTACTGTAGTTTACCTGCGTGTCGTTGGTAGTTTGAGTGAAGTGTCATTGGTAGTTTACTGTAGTTTACCTGCGTGTCGTTGGTAGTTTGACCCGTAGTTTACCTGCGTGTCGTTGGTAGTTTGAGTGAAGTGTCATTGGTAGTTTACTGTAGTTTACCTGCGTGTCGTTGGTAGTTTGACCCGTAGTTTACCTGCGTGTCGTTGGTAGTTTGACTGTAGTTTACTGTAGTTTACCTGCGTGTCGTTGGTAGTTTGACCCGTAGTTTACCTGCGTGTCGTTGGTAGTTTGAGTGAAGTGTCATTGGTAGTTTACTGTAGTTTACCTGCGTGTCGTTGGTAGTTTGACCCGTAGTTTACCTGCGTGTCGTTGGTAGTTTGAGTGAAGTGTCATTGGTAGTTTACTGTAGTTTACCTGAGTGTCGTTGGTAGTTTGACCCGTAGTTTACCTGCGTGTCGTTGGTAGTTTGAGTGAAGTGTCATTGGTAGTTTACTGTAGTTTACCTGCGTGTCGTTGGTAGTTTGAGTGTAGTTTACTGTAGTTTACCTGAGTGTCGTTGGTAGTTTGACTGTAGTTTACTGTAGTTTACCTGCGTGTCGTTGGTAGTTTGACTGTAGTTTACTGTAGTTTACCTGAGTATCGTTGGTAGTTTGAGTGAAGTGTCGTTGGTAGTTTGACTGTAGTTTACCTGCGTGTCGTTGGTAGTTTGAGTGTAGTTTACTGTAGTTTACCTGCGTGTCGTTGGTAGTTTGAGTGTAGTTTACTGTAGTTTACCTGAGTGTCGTTGGTAGTTTGACTGTAGTTTACTGTAGTTTACCTGCGTGTCGTTGGTAGTTTGAGTGTAGTTTACTGTAGTTTACCTGAGTATCGTTGGTAGTTTGAGTGAAGTGTCGTTGGTAGTTTGACTGTAGTTTACTGTAGTTTACCTGAGTATCGTTGGTAGTTTACTGTAGTTTACTGTAGTTTACCTGCGTGTCGTTGGTAGTTTGACTGTAGTTTGACTGTAGTTTACCTGCGTGTCGTTGGTAGTTTGACTGTAGTTTACTGTAGTTTACCTGCGTGTCGTTGGTAGTTTGACCTGTAGTTTACCCGTAGTTTACCTGCGTGTCGTTGGTAGTTTGACTGTAGTTTACTGTAGTTTACCTGCGTGTCGTTGGTAGTTTGACCTGTAGTTTACCCGTAGTTTACCTGCGTGTCGTTGGTAGTTTGACTGTAGTTTACCCGTAGTTTACCTGCGTGTCGTTGGTAGTTTGACTGTAGTTTACTGTAGTTTACCTGCGTGTCGTTGGTAGTTTGACTGTAGTTTACTGTAGTTTACCTGCGTGTCGTTGGTAGTTTGACCTGTAGTTTACCCGTAGTTTACCTGCGTGTCGTTGGTAGTTTGACTGTAGTTTACTGTAGTTTACCTGCGTGTCGTTGGTAGTTTGACCTGTAGTTTACCCGTAGTTTACCTGCGTGTCGTTGGTAGTTTGACTGTAGTTTACCCGTAGTTTACCTGCGTGTCGTTGGTAGTTTGACTGTAGTTTACCCGTAGTTTACCTGCGTGTCGTTGGTAGTTTGACTGTAGTTTACTGTAGTTTACCTGCGTGTCGTTGGTAGTTTGACTGTAGTTTACTGTAGTTTACCTGCGTGTCGTTAGTGGCCTGCGTGGACACGAACAGCTCCATCTCTCCGTCTTCTCCTCGGGGAACGGCCAGCGTTACGTTCGTCTCCAGGTAGAAATGCTCCTGCCCTCCCATGTGGATCTCCCCTGGAGATCAGGATCAATACATCAGGGATCAATACATCAGGGATCAATACCTCAGGGATCAATAACTCAGGGATCAATACCTCAGGGATCAATAACCGATCAGTGATCAATACATCAGGGATCAATACATCAGGGATCAATACATCAGTGATCAATAACCGATCAGTGATCAATACATCAGGGATCAATAACCGATCAGTGATCAATACATCAGGGATCAATACATCAGGGATCAATACCTCAGGGATCAATACATCAGGGAGCAATAACCGATCAGGGATCAATACATCAGGGATCAATAACCGATCAGGGATCAATACATCAGGGATCAATACATCAGGGATCAATACATCAGGGATCAATAAATCAGGGATCAATAACCCATCAGTGATCAATACATCAGTAATCAATATCATTATTATTTGTAATATGATGTGACAATAAAGATTGATTGACCGACCGACCGATCGGATTGATTGATTGATTGATGGATTGACTGATTGATTGATTGATTGATTGATTGATTGATTGATTGATTGATTGATTGATTGATTGATTGATTGATTGATTGATTGATTGATTGATTGATTGATTGATTGATCTTACCCTCCAGGACGTGGTCGGCCTGCTTAAGCCCCGCCTCCAGGTCTCCACTCTCGATGGTTCTGATTGGTTCGTAGAAGGACTGGGCGGCGATGGCTTCCTGTCAATCAAACAGACCTGGTTCAGGTGCTGAGCTCTGATTGGTCCAGCAGCTCAGGGAGCTCTGATTGGTCCCCAGGTGTCTCTGATTGGTCTCTGCTCCCCAGGTGTCTCTGATTGGTCCCCAGGTGTCTCTGATTGGTCTCTGCTCCCCAGGTGTCTCTGATTGGTCCCCAGGTGTCTCTGATTGGTCCCCAGGTGTCTCTGATTGGTCCAGGTGTCTCTGATTGGTCCCTGCTCCCCAGGTGTCTCTGATTGGTCCCCAGGTGTCTCTGATTGGTCCCTGCTCCCCAGGTGTCTCTGATTGGTCCCCAGGTGTCTCTGATTGGTCCCTGCTCCCCAGGTGTCTCTGATTGGTCCCCAGGTGTCTCTGATTGGTCCCTGCTCCCCAGGTGTGTCTCACCTGGATGGTGACGATGGGCGTCAGCTCCTCGTACTGGATCTTCACGGCTTTAGCGGCTCGTTGAGCGTGAAGCTGCGTGTCGGCGACGACGGCGCCGATCACGTGACCCACGCAGGTCACCTGATGAATGGATGAATGAGTTCATTAACACGTTCATTTCTGGGAGAACGGTGAACTGAACGCAACATATTTGCAAATACGAACCAACGAACGAACGAACGGACGGACGGACGGACGGACGGACGGACGGACGGACGGACGAACGGACGGACGGACGAACGAACGGACGGACAAAAGAACGAACTAACGAACGGACGGACGGACGGACGGACGGACGGACGGACGGACGGACGGACGGACGGACGGACGAACGAATGACCGAACCAACCAACCAACCAACGGACCAACGAATGAACCAACCAACGAACGGACCAACGAATGGACAAACGAACAAACGAACCAACGAACGGACGGACGAACGAACGAACGAACAGACGAACCAACCAACCAACCAACCAACCAACCAACCAACCAACCAACGTCCTGCACCTGCAGGTGCGTCAGCAGAGACTCACCTGTCCGTCTGCCAGCACCGTCTCGTCCTGCTTGACTCCGGTAACGTTGCTTCCTGCGATGTCGTCAGCAAACAGGCAGCGGACGACTCCGGGGAATCGCTCTGCTGCCGAGGCGTCTATAGACCTGGAAAACACACCTGGTTAACCTGGAAAACACCTGGATAACCTGGAAAACACCTGGAAAACACCTGGTTAACCTGGAAAACACCTGGAAAACACCTGGTTAACCTGGAAAACACCTGGAAAACACACCTGGTTAACCTGGAAAACACCTGGTTAACCTGGAAAACACCTGGTTAACCTGGAAAACACCTGGAAAACACCTGGTTAACCTGGAAAACACACCTGGCTAACCTGGAAAACACACCTGGTTAACCTGGAAAACACCTGGAAAACACCTGGTTAACCTGGAAAACACACCTGGCTAACCTGGAAAACACCTGGAAAACACCTGGTTAACCTGGAAAACACCTGGAAAACACCTGGTTAACCTGGAAAACACCTGGTTAACCTGGAAAACACCTGGAAAACACCTGGTTAACCTGGAAAACACACCTGGCTAACCTGGAAAACACACCTGGTTAACCTGGAAAACACCTGGTTAACCTGGAAAACACCTGGAAAACACCTGGTTAACCTGGAAAACACACCTGGCTAACCTGGAAAACACACCTGGTTAACCTGGAAAACACCTGGAAAACACCTGGTTAACCTGGAAAACACCTGGAAAACACACCTGGTTAACCTGGAAAACACCTGGTTAACCTGGAAAACACCTGGTTAACCTGGAAAACACCTGGAAAACACCTGGTTAACCTGGAAAACACACCTGGCTAACCTGGAAAACACACCTGGTTAACCTGGAAAACACCTGGAAAACACCTGGTTAACCTGGAAAACACACCTGGCTAACCTGGAAAACACCTGGAAAACACCTGGTTAACCTGGAAAACACCTGGAAAACACCTGGTTAACCTGGAAAACACCTGGTTAACCTGGAAAACACCTGGAAAACACCTGGTTAACCTGGAAAACACACCTGGCTAACCTGGAAAACACACCTGGTTAACCTGGAAAACACCTGGTTAACCTGGAAAACACCTGGAAAACACCTGGTTAACCTGGAAAACACACCTGGCTAACCTGGAAAACACACCTGGTTAACCTGGAAAACACCTGGAAAACACCTGGTTAACCTGGAAAACACACCTGGCTAACCTGGAAAACACCTGGAAAACACCTGGCTAACCTGGAAAACACCTGGAAAACACCTGGTTAACCTGGAAAACACCTGGAAAACACCTGGCTAACCTGGAAAACACCTGGAAAACACCTGGTTAACCTGGAAAACACACCTGGCTAACCTGGCAGGTGTGGAGAGTGTGCTAACGGTGAGCTAACATTGAGCTAACGGTGAGCTAACAGTGAGCTAACGTGAGCTAACATTGAGCTAACGGTGAGCTAACAGTGAGCTAACGTGAGCTAGCGGTGAGCTAACGGTGAGCTAACGGTATCTTACAGGATCCTAGCGCGGGCCTTGCTGCTGGTTACCAGCGCCAGGTGCAGTTACAGGTGAGTTACAGCTATGCTAACAGGTGAGCTAACGGTGAGCTAGCGGTTAGCTTACAGGATCCTAGCGCGGGCCTTGCTGCTGGTCACCAGCGCCAGGTGCAGTTACAGGTGAGTTACAGCTATGCTAACAGGTGAGCTAACGTGAGCTAGCGGTGAGCTAGCGGTTAGCTTACAGGATCCTAGCGCGGGCCTTGCTGCTCGTCACCAGCGCCAGGTGCAGCTCGTTCTCGTACAGCGGGACGTCGTCGCAGTAGACGGCCTCACCTGTGGCCTGTTTCATGGCCGACAGGTGCATCATGGGACGGCCGATGACGTCATCCTGACTCTGGCCTGCAGGGACCGCCTGGTGATGACATCACAATGACATCACAATGACATCACAACCCAGACAGGTTCATGTAGGGTCGCCACCTTTAAGAAATAGAAATAAGGGACGCCCCATTTCAGCAGCACAGGCACCAAAAAAAGGGACATCCACAAAACTTCTAAACTGCATAGAAATGTATTTTCTTTAAAAAACAAAATGCTTTGTTTTAAAGTTTAAAGTGCTTTAATAGCTTTGAACTTGCATGACTGTACAGACAGACAACCATGTAGCAAGATGGTCGGAAAATTAGAATATGGTGTAAAAGTTAATTTATATTTAACTTAAAAGGTTAAACTCATATACTACCAAGTCTCACTACATGCAAAGCAAGATATTTTAAGCCTTTATTTGTTATAATTTTGATGATTGAATTGTTTATTGATTTCATAAAACCTTTTATTTTTCTTAGATTTTTTTATTTGGGGTTTTCATAAGCTGTGAGCCATAATCATCAAAATTATAACAAATAAAGCCTTGAAATATCTCACTTTTCATGTAGTGGGAAATAATATTCACCTTTAGTTGAATTTACTGAAACGATTGAAGTTTTGCAATATATTCAAATAGATTATGACGTCAATAAATAACAGAGAGCGAACACATGTTTCTGTCTTTAATGTATCCTGTCCTTTATTTTGTTCATTATTGTTAGTTCGTTGTTCATGTGTGTGTGTGTGTGTGTGTGTGTGTGTGTGTGTGTGCGAGTGTGACAGACGTGCATCATGGGACAATTGTGAAATACGGAATCAACTGCGTTCCGTATTGAACCAATACGGAACGCAGCTTTTAATTCCCAATTACGTAACAATTCGGTATTTTAAGGGACGGGTGGCGACGCTGGGTTCATGTTTACGGCAACAGGTTCAACAGGGGATTCAAAGTGATTTACAAAGACATTCAAGCATAATTTAAAGTTTAAAGAAAATAAGATTACGTTTTAAAAACTCTTTAATTTAAAAGTACCACAGTAGAAAACAGTTTAAAAGCAATAATTACAGACGGACAGACATCCGTTAAAAATAAATAACAAATGAGATGCAAAACAATAAAGCTGGTTTTTATTTTGTTAATAAAGTTCATTTACAGTCATTTTCTTCTTGTTTTTTTTTTTTTTTGCATTTGGTAGCATTTCCTGTAGCGCAGCTTCATCAGCAGTGGCGAAACTACCATATATGCAGACAATGCGACTGCATAGGGGCCCGCACGTGTCCAGGGCCCCCACGTGTCCAGGGCCCGCACGTGTCCAGGGCCCGCACGTGTCCAGGGCCCGCACGTGTCCAGGGCCCGCACGTGTCCAGGGCCCGCACGTGTCCAGGGCCCGCACGTGTCCAGGGCCCGCAGGTGTCCAGGGCCCGCACGTGTCCAGGGCCGGTACGTGTCCGGGGCCCGCACGTGTCCAGGGCCGGTACGTGTCCGGGGCCCGCACGTGTCCAGGGCCCGCAGGTGTCCAGGGCCGGTACGTGTCCAGGGCCCGCACGTGTCCAGGGCCGGCACGAGTCCAGGGCCCGCACGAGTCCAGGGCCGGTACGTGTCCAGGGCCCGCAGGTGTCCAGGCAGGGCCCGCACGTGTCCAGGGCCCGCAGGTGTCCAGGGCCCGCACGTGTCCAGGGCCCGCACGTGTCCAGGGCCCGCAGGTGTCCAGGCAGGGCCCGCACGTGTCCAGGGCCCGCACGTGTCCAGGGCCCGCACGTGTCCAGGGCCCGCACGTGTCCAGGGCCCGCACGTGTCCAGGGCCCGCAGGTGTCCAGGGCCCGCACGTGTCCAGGGCCCGCACGTGTCCAGGGCCCGCACGTGTCCAGGGCCCGCACGTGTCCAGGGCCCGCACGTGTCCAGGGCCCGCACGTGTCCAGGGCCCGCACGTGTCCAGGGCCCGCACGTGTCCAGCACGTGTCCAGGGCCCGCACGTGTCCAGGGCCCGCACGTGTCCAGGGCCCGCACGTGTCCAGGGCCCGCACGTGTCCAGCACGTGTCCAGGGCCCGCACGTGTCCAGGACCCGCACGTGTCCAGGGCCCGCACGTGTCCAGGGCCCGCAGGTGTCCAGGGCCCGCACGTGTCCAGGGCCCGCACGTGTCCAGGGCCCGCACGTGTCCAGGGCCCGCACGTGTCCAGGGCCCGCACGTGTCCAGGCAGGGCCCGCACGTGTCCAGGGCCCGCACGAGTCCAGGGCCCGCACGTGTCCAGGGCCCGCACGTGTCCAGGCAGGGCCCGCACGTGTCCAGGGCCCGCACGTGTCCAGGGCCCGCACGTGTCCAGGGCCCGCACGTGTCCAGGGCCCGCACGTGTCCAGGGCCCGCACGTGTCCAGGGCCCGCACGTGTCCAGGGCCCGCACGTGTCCAGGGCCCGCACGTGTCCAGGGCCCGCACGTGTCCAGGGCCCGCACGTGTCCAGGGCCCGCACGTGTCCAGGGCCGCACGTGTCCAGGGCCCGCACGTGTCCAGGGCCCGCACGTGTCCAGGGCCCGCACGTGTCCAGGGCCCGCACGTGTCCAGGCAGGGCCCGCACGTGTCCAGGGCCCGCACGAGTCCAGGGCCCGCACGTGTCCAGGGCCCGCACGTGTCCAGGCAGGGCCCGCACGTGTCCAGGGCCCGCACGTGTCCAGGGCCCGCACGTGTCCAGGGCCCGCACGTGTCCAGGGCCCGCACGTGTCCAGGGCCCGCACGTGTCCAGGGCCCGCACGTGTCCAGGGCCCGCACGTGTCCAGGGCCCGCACGTGTCCAGGGCCCGCACGTGTCCAGGGCCCGCACGTGTCCAGGGCCCGCACGTGTCCAGGGCCGCACGTGTCCAGGGCCCGCACGTGTCCAGGGCCCGCACGTGTCCAGGGCCCGCACGTGTCCAGGCAGGGCCCGCACGTGTCCAGGGCCCGCACGTGTCCAGGGCCCGCACGTGTCCAGGCAGGGCCCGCACGTGTCCAGGGCCCGCACGTGTCCAGGGCCCGCACGTGTCCAGGGCCCGCACGTGTCCAGGGCCCGCACGTGTCCAGGCAGGGCCCGCACGTGTCCAGGGCCCGCACGTGTCCAGGGCCCGCACGTGTCCAGGGCCCGCACGTGTCCAGGGCCCGCACGTGTCCAGGGCCCGCACGTGTCCAGGCAGGGCCCGCACGTGTCCAGGGCCCGCACGAGTCCAGGGCCCGCACGTGTCCAGGGCCCGCACGTGTCCAGGCAGGGCCCGCACGTGTCCAGGGCCCGCACGTGTCCAGGGCCCGCACGTGTCCAGGGCCCGCACGTGTCCAGGGCCCGCACGTGTCCAGGGCCCGCACGTGTCCAGGGCCCGCACGTGTCCAGGGCCCGCACGTGTCCAGGGCCCGCACGTGTCCAGGGCCCGCACGTGTCCAGGGCCCGCACGTGTCCAGGGCCCGCACGTGTCCAGGGCCCGCACGTGTCCAGGGCCGCACGTGTCCAGGGCCCGCACGTGTCCAGGGCCCGCACGTGTCCAGGGCCCGCACGTGTCCAGGGCCCGCACGTGTCCAGGGCCCGCACGTGTCCAGGGCCCGCACGTGTCCAGGGCCGGTACGTGTCCAGGGCCCGCACGTGTCCAGGGCCGGTACGTGTCCAGGGCCCGCACGTGTCCAGGGCCCGCACGTGTCCAGGGCCCGCACGTGTCCAGGGCCCACACGTGTCCAGGGCCCGCACGTGTCCAGGGCCCGCACGTGTCCAGGGCCCGCACGTGTCCAGGGCCCACACGTGTCCAGGGCCCGCACGTGTCCAGGCAGGGCCCGCACGTGTCCAGGGCCCGCACGTGTCCAGGGCCCGCAGGTGTCCAGGGCCCGCACGCGCAGGACCTGCGGACGTGCGGGCGCTGGACTTTTTTTTTTTTTTTTTTTTTTGTGTTTACATCAATGTTATGGGCTGGTTATAAAGATATATCTAGTTTAAATAAAGATTTTAATTTATAGATGATCTCGGATGATGCCGGTGTAGTGCGCATGTGTAACCCATATTTGCGTAGAGGAAGAGTTGGCGAGTGAGGAGAGGAAAGGAGTTAAGGCTGATTTATGGTTCCGCGTTACACCAACGCAGATTACGCCGTAGGGTACGCGGCGACGCACACCGTACGGCGCGCGTCGCCGCGTACCCTACGCCGTACCCTACGCCGTACCCTACGCCGTACCCTACGCCGTACCCTACGCCGTACCCTACGCCGTACCCTACGCCGTACCCTACGCCGTACCCTACGCCGTACCCTACGCCGTACCCTACGCCGTTGATTTAACGCGGAACCATAAATCAGGCTTGAGAGTTGAACTGTTGTCAGGAATTAATTAATGACTTTGCCCAGCGGAAGGCCCGGAAAGTCAAACTGTAATGGTAAGTAATGACCCTTTATTATTAATATTTGTTATAGTGATAGTCTATCACTAGTTTGTTTGTGTTTATGCGTGTTTATGATGTTTTTATTTGGTGTGCCGCCGTGCCACCAAATTTCAGTCTGTGCGCTGTGTGGGTTTATTCTCAGCTGTTGGCACTGCCGGTGTTCTGTCTCACACCGGCGCACTGTGTGCGTTATGCTGTTGGTTATCTGTGCTTTTTGTTGTGTTTATGCGCTATGATTGTTTTTATGTGGTGTTCTGCCGTGTCACCAAATTGCAATGTTTAAACATATCTATCTGCACTGTGGTTGTGTTAAGAGTTAAAGCTGTCAGTATTGCCCGTTGTCATTTAAATGGTGATAATCTGCTGAGAGATTGCGTCAATCACAGCGTCTGTTTTGCGTTGTGATGGGCAGGGCCCGGTTTAATGATCTGGCATCGGGGCCGGTGCTGAGTTGTTTCGCCACTGCCCATCAGGTACATGCTAACTCAACCCCAGCTGCTATAGTACGGTATCTTACGTATATTCGGAACATTGGGGTATATAAACGTGCCGCTAGTCTAGTCTAGTCTAGCGTAGCGTAGCGTAGCGTACCTGGTAGATCTGAGTGCTGGACGGCGTCTCTGGGTGGAACGTTTCCGTAGCGCTAACGAGCTCCGAGCTAATCTCCGGCACGTTGACGCCCTGCAACAGGTTAGCAACAGGTTAGCAACAGGTTAGCAACAGGTTAGCAACAGGTTAGCAACAGGTGAAGCTAACAGGTGGCACTAACGTGGAGCTAACCTGCAGTCTCAGCTTCCCCAGCACCGTCAGGTAGAACTTGTAGAAGAAGCTGAGCGTCAGCGTTTGCCGGTACGACGCCATCCCGCCCGGGACTGAGGGGTCAAGGGTCATCTCCTCGGCCAATGAGGAGCAGGCTCGGTGCAGAAGCTCCTCCCCCCACGGCCTGCAGGGACCAGAATTAAGATTTACTTTAGAGGACGAAGAGAAAAGAGAAGAGAAAGTCTAAAGAGAAAAAAAGTCTAAAAAAGCTGAAATTTCAAGCTTAAAGTTTAAATAAAAATTCGAGAAAAAAGTCGAAATGTCGAGATTAAATTTGAAATACAATTTCAAGAATAAAGTCGCAATTTCAAGAAAATAGTCAAAATCTTGAGAAAAAAGTCGAAATGTCGAGATTAATGTTGAAATATCATTTCAAGAATAAATTTCCTCAAAATTTCATCAAATCCAGTTAGAGCGACTGAAGGACTGACTGACTGACTGACTGACTGACTGACTGACTGACTGACTGACTGACTGACTGACTGACTGACTGACTGACTGACTGACTGACTGACTGACTGAAGGACTGACTGACTGAAGGACTGACTGACTGACTGACTGACTGACTGACTGACTGACTGACTGACTGACTGACTGAAGGACTGACTGACTGACTGACTGAAGGACTGACTGACTGAAGGACTGACTGACTGACTGACTGACTGACTGACTGACTGACTGACTGACTGACTGACTGAAGGACTGACTGACTGACTGACTGACTGACTGACTGACTGAAGGACTGACTGACTGACTGACTGACTGACTGACTGACTGACTGACTGACTGACTGACTGAAGGACTGACTGACTGAAGGACTGACTGACTGACTGACTGACTGACTGAAGGACTGACTGACTGACTGACTGACTGACTGACTGACTGACTGACTGACTGACTGACTGACTGACTGACTGACTGACTGACTGACTGACTGACTGACTGACTGACTGACTGAAGGACTGACTGACTGACTGACTGACTGACTGACTGACTGACTGACTGACTGACTGACTGACTGACTGACTGACTGACTGACTGACTGAAGGACTGACTGACTGACTGACTGACTGACTGACTGACTGACTGACTGACTGACTGACTGACTGACTGACTGACTGACTGAAGGACTGACTGACTGACTGACTGACTGACTGACTGACTGACTGACTGACTGACTGACTGACTGACTGACTGACTGACTGACTGAAGGACTGACTGACTGACTGACTGACTGACTGACTGACTGACTGACTGACTGACTGACTGACTGACTGACTGACTGACTGAAGGACTGACTGACTGAAGGACTGACTGACTGACTGACTGACTGACTGACTGACTGACTGACTGACTGACTGACTGAAGGACTGACTGACTGAAGGACTGACTGACTGACTGACTGAAGGACTGACTGACTGAAGGACTGACTGACTGACTGACTGACTGACTGACTGACTGACTGACTGACTGACTGACTGACTGACTGACTGACTGACTGAAGGACTGACTGACTGACTGACTGACTGAAGGACTGACTGACTGACTGACTGACTGACTGACTGACTGACTGACTGACTGACTGACTGACTGACTGACTGACTGACTGACTGACTGACTGACTGACTGACTGAAGGACTGACTGACTGACTGACTGACTGAAGGACTGACTGACTGACTGACTGACTGAAGGACTGACTGACTGACTGACTGACTGAAGGACTGACTGACTGACTGACTGACTGACTGACTGACTGACTGACTGACTGACTGACTGAAGGACTGACTGACTGACTGACTGAAGGACTGACTGACTGACTGAAGGACTGACTGACTGACTGACTGAAGGACTGACTGACTGACTGACTGACTGAAGGACTGACTGACTGACTGACTGACTGACTGACTGACTGAAGGACTGACTGACTGACTGACTGACTGACTGACTGACTGACTGACTGACTGACTGACTGACTGACTGACTGACTGACTGACTGACTGACTGAAGGACTGACTGACTGACTGACTGACTGACTGACTGACTGACTGACTGACTGACTGACTGACTGACTGACTGACTGACTGAAGGACTGACTGACTGACTGACTGACTGACTGACTGACTGAAGGACTGACTGACTGACTGACTGAAGGACTGACTGACTGACTGACTGACTGACTGACTGACTGACTGACTGACTGACTGACTGACTGACTGACTGACTGACTGACTGACTGACTGACTGACTGACTGACTGACTGACTGACTGACTGACTGAAGGACTGACTGACTGACTGACTGACTGACTGACTGACTGAAGGACTGACTGACTGACTGACTGACTGACTGACTGACTGACTGACTGACTGACTGACTGACTGACTGACTGAAGGACTGACTGACTGACTGAAGGACTGACTGACTGACTGACTGACTGACTGACTGACTGAAGGACTGACTGACTGACTGACTGACTGACTGACTGAAGGACTGACTGACTGACTGACTGACTGACTGACTGACTGACTGACTGACTGACTGACTGACTGACTGACTGACTGACTGACTGAAGGACTGACTGACTGACTGACTGACTGACTGACTGACTGACTGACTGACTGACTGACTGACTGACTGAAGGACTGACTGACTGACTGACTGACTGACTGACTGACTGACTGACTGACTGACTGACTGACTGACTGACTGACTGACTGACTGAAGGACTGACTGACTGACTGACTGACTGACTGACTGACTGACTGACTGACTGACTGACTGACTGACTGACTGACTGACTGACTGACTGAAGGACTGACTGACTGACTGACTGACTGACTGAAGGACTGACTGACTGACTGACTGACTGACTGACTGACTGACTGACTGACTGACTGACTGACTGACTGACTGACTGAAGGACTGACTGACTGACTGACTGACTGACTGACTGACTGACTGACTGACTGACTGACTGACTGACTGACTGACTGACTGAAGGACTGACTGACTGACTGACTGACTGACTGACTGACTGACTGACTGACTGACTGACTGACTGAAGGACTGACTGACTGACTGACTGACTGACTGACTGACTGACTGACTGACTGACTGACTGACTGACTGACTGACTGACTGAAGGACTGACTGACTGACTGACTGACTGACTGACTGACTGAAGGACTGACTGACTGACTGACTGAAGGACTGACTGACTGACTGACTGACTGACTGACTGACTGACTGACTGACTGACTGACTGACTGACTGACTGACTGACTGACTGACTGACTGACTGACTGACTGACTGACTGACTGACTGACTGACTGAAGGACTGACTGACTGACTGACTGAAGGACTGACTGACTGACTGACTGACTGACTGACTGACTGACTGAAGGACTGACTGACTGACTGACTGACTGACTGACTGAAGGACTGACTGACTGACTGACTGACTGACTGACTGACTGACTGACTGACTGACTGACTGACTGACTGACTGACTGACTGACTGACTGACTGACTGACTGACTGAAGGACTGACTGACTGACTGACTGACTGACTGACTGACTGACTGACTGACTGACTGACTGACTGACTGAAGGACTGACTGACTGACTGACTGACTGACTGACTGACTGACTGACTGACTGACTGACTGACTGACTGACTGACTGACTGACTGAAGGACTGACTGACTGACTGACTGACTGACTGACTGACTGACTGACTGACTGACTGACTGACTGACTGAAGGACTGACTGACTGACTGAAGGACTGACTGACTGACTGACTGAAGGACTGACTGACTGACTGACTGACTGACTGACTGACTGACTGACTGACTGACTGACTGACTGACTGAAGGACTGACTGACTGACTGAAGGACTGACTGACTGACTGACTGACTGACTGACTGACTGAAGGACTGACTGACTGACTGACTGAAGGACTGACTGACTGACTGACTGACTGACTGACTGACTGACTGACTGACTGACTGACTGACTGACTGACTGACTGACTGACTGACTGACTGACTGACTGACTGACTGACTGACTGAAGGACTGACTGACTGACTGACTGACTGACTGACTGAAGGACTGACTGACTGACTGACTGACTGACTGACTGACTGACTGACTGACTGACTGACTGACTGACTGAAGGACTGACTGACTGACTGACTGACTGACTGAAGGACTGACTGACTGACTGACTGAAGGACTGACTGACTGACTGACTGACTGACTGACTGACTGACTGACTGACTGACTGACTGACTGACTGAAGGACTGAAGGACTGACTGACTGACTGACTGACTGACTGACTGACTGACTGAAGGACTGACTGACTGACTGACTGACTGAAGGACTGACTGAAGGACTGAAGGACTGACTGACTGACTGACTGACTGACTGACTGAAGGACTGACTGACTGACTGACTGACTGACTGACTGACTGAAGGACTGAAGGACTGACTGACTGACTGACTGAAGGACTGACTGACTGACTGACTGACTGACTGACTGACTGACTGAAGGACTGACTGACTGACTGACTGAAGGACTGACTGACTGAAGGACTGACTGACTGACTGAAGGACTGACTGACTGACTGACTGACTGACTGACTGACTGACTGACTGACTGACTGACTGAAGGACTGAAGGACTGACTGACTGACTGACTGACTGACTGACTGACTGAAGGACTGAAGGACTGACTGACTGACTGACTGACTGACTGACTGACTGACTGAAGGACTGACTGACTGACTGACTGACTGACTGACTGACTGACTGACTGACTGACTGAAGGACTGACTGAAGGACTGACTGACTGACTGACTGACTGACTGACTGACTGAAGGACTGACTGACTGACTGACTGACTGACTGACTGACTGACTGACTGACTGACTGAAGGACTGAAGGACTGACTGACTGACTGACTGACTGACTGACTGACTGAAGGACTGAAGGACTGACTGACTGACTGACTGACTGACTGACTGACTGACTGAAGGACTGACTGACTGAAGGACTGACTGACTGACTGACTGACTGACTGACTGACTGACTGACTGACTGACTGACTGAAGGACTGACTGACTGACTGAAGGACTGACTGACTGAAGGACTGACTGACTGACTGACTGACTGACTGACTGACTGACTGACTGACTGACTGACTGAAGGACTGACTGAAGGACTGACTGACTGACTGACTGACTGACTGACTGACTGACTGACTGACTGAAGGACTGACTGACTGACTGACTGACTGACTGACTGAAGGACTGACTGACTGACTGACTGACTGACTGACTGACTGACTGACTGACTGACTGACTGACTGAAGGACTGACTGACTGACTGACTGACTGACTGACTGAAGGACTGACTGACTGACTGACTGACTGACTGACTGAAGGACTGACTGACTGAAGGACTGACTGACTGAAGGACTGACTGAAGGACTGACTGACTGACTGAAGGACTGACTGACTGAAGGACTGACTGACTGACTGACTGACTGACTGAAGGACTGACTGACTGAAGGACTGACTGACTGAAGGACTGACTGAAGGACTGACTGACTGACTGAAGGACTGACTGACTGACTGACTGAAGGACTGACTGACTGACTGACTGACTGACTGAAGGACTGACTGACTGAAGGACTGACTGACTGAAGGACTGACTGAAGGACTGACTGACTGACTGACTGACTGACTGACTGACTGACTGACTGACTGAAGGACTGACTGACTGACTGACTGACTGAAGGACTGACTGACTGACTGACTGACTGAAGGACTGACTGAAGGACTGACTGACTGACTGACTGACTGACTGACTGACTGACTGACTGACTGACTGAAGGACTGACTGACTGACTGACTGACTGACTGAAGGACTGACTGACTGACTGACTGACTGACTGAAGGACTGACTGACTGACTGACTGACTGACTGACTGACTGACTGACTGACTGACTGACTGACTGACTGACTGACTGACTGACTGACTGACTGACTGACTGACTGACTGACTGACTGACTGACTGACTGACTGACTGACTGACTGACTGACTGAAGGACTGACTGACTGACTGAAGGACTGACTGACTGACTGACTGACTGACTGACTGACTGACTGACTGACTGACTGACTGAAGGACTGACTGACTGACTGAAGGACTGACTGACTGAAGGACTGACTGACTGACTGACTGACTGAAGGACTGACTGACTGACTGACTGACTGAAGGACTGACTGACTGAAGGACTGACTGACTGACTGAAGGACTGACTGACTGACTGACTGAAGGACTGACTGACTGACTGACTGACTGAAGGACTGACTGACTGACTGACTGACTGAAGGACTGACTGACTGACTGACTGACTGAAGGACTGACTGACTGACTGACTGACTGAAGGACTGACTGACTGAAGGACTGACTGACTGACTGACTGACTGACTGACTGACTGACTGACTGACTGAAGGACTGACTGACTGAAGGACTGACTGACTGACTGACTGACTGACTGACTGACTGACTGAAGGACTGACTGACTGACTGACTGAAGGACTGACTGACTGACTGACTGACTGAAGGACTGACTGACTGAAGGACTGACTGACTGACTGACTGACTGACTGACTGACTGACTGAAGGACTGACTGACTGACTGACTGAAGGACTGACTGACTGACTGACTGACTGACTGACTGACTGACTGACTGACTGACTGACTGACTGACTGACTGACTGACTGACTGACTGACTGACTGAAGGACTGACTGAAGGACTGACTGACTGAAGGACTGACTGACTGACTGACTGACTGACTGACTGACTGACTGACTGAAGGACTGACTGACTGACTGACTGACTGACTGACTGACTGACTGACTGAAGGACTGACTGACTGACTGACTGACTGACTGACTGACTGACTGACTGACTGACTGAAGGACTGACTGACTGACTGACTGACTGACTGACTGAAGGACTGACTGACTGACTGACTGACTGACTGACTGACTGACTGACTGAAGGACTGACTGACTGACTGACTGAAGGACTGACTGACTGACTGACTGACTGACTGACTGACTGACTGAAGGACTGACTGACTGACTGACTGAAGGACTGACTGACTGACTGACTGACTGACTGACTGACTGACTGACTGAAGGACTGACTGACTGACTGACTGACTGACTGAAGGACTGACTGACTGAAGGACTGACTGACTGACTGACTGACTGACTGACTGACTGACTGACTGACTGACTGACTGACTGACTGACTGACTGACTGACTGACTGACTGACTGAAGGACTGACTGACTGACTGACTGACTGAAGGACTGACTGACTGACTGACTGACTGACTGACTGACTGACTGACT